>NC_054749.1:19091327-19363827 GCF_018143015.1 Lytechinus variegatus
TATGTCACCCATTTTCTAGATACCAACCTACTTAGACTCACTTGCATGATGAGGGTGGCGGATTTTTACCACCTCAAAAGTAAAACGTCTTCTCAAAGAGACTTGTATAAATAATGGAAACTATGCATGGAGGATTTGGGTGCACTTAGCAATGTCCCATCTTGATCATACCCCGAGTCGGGGATGATATTTGGTATTGTATGGATCGACATCATGACTTTATTTTGTTCAGATAACTTTATCCTTTAAGGCCTGGTCAAACCGCCTGAGCATTGTTGGAGCGGTAGGGGAAAGAGGTTCGAATTTCGCTCTCAAAATTGGGGAAAATAATCGAAAACAACAATCGAAATCGAAAATGGTAAACGGTAGTGAGCGCTGATGATTTTTTTTCTCTCCGCTCCACGACCGCTCCACGACCACTCCAACAACGCTCTGGCGGTGTGACCATGCATTTAGTCAAGGAGAAAAACACCAACTGAGCAATCTTTATGATTCCTAACCCCCACCTCCCCCCCCCCCGAAAAAAATATGAGAGTTAAGAATTCAATTCCTCGCCATTAGTATTTTCATATTTATGGTGGGTGCATTTATATTCATCACCAGACAATGTCAATGAGTAGACATATATATATATTTATATATATATTTGGGGGCCCCTGTACCGGACTCAAGCCAACTCTTCCCCTACACTAGAGTCTGAAACGAGCATACTTAGATAAATCATTAATCATAGATTCAAAGATATATCGATGGATAGAGAGAGTGAGAGGTAGAATAGACCGATAGAGATGGGATCGTAGAAAGTTAGATGGATAAGGAGATATGTGAATATGAAGAGGAATACACAGGAGCGATACAAAGAACTAAGTAAATGATTCAATGATTAAATAAACGAATGAAGACTTTCATTAGATAAACGGAATTGAGGATTTACTTTATTAAAATATTTTTACACATTTCAGTCGAAATAAACGGAACTCTAGTAATAATGACAAAATTTCACCTCTACTTTTAGCGAATTGCTACAAAAATGTAATCACTTCCCCTGCCCATCCTGAAGGCTAGTCAAATATGTCATAATTGCTATAAATGTGTCACTTGTAACTAAGCACAAAGAACAGTTCTATCTATATACAAAATCGAAATAGTTGAACGTTTTAAAGCCTATGTTTAGGTTTGATAAATTTCCCAATTGCGCATTTATATTCATCACCACCAATATTTATGGTATACCCTAAAACAGTTATGCTGTGAGGAATATAAAATGAAGATTTCTTCTAATTGGATGAGGTTTCAACTTTACATAGAAGATTATTTCAATCTGGCACTAGAACAAAAATAGAAATATATTTGTATTTACTTCTACACCATTCCTATATATTCTTTTCACTGTTATTTCTATGCAGATATCGATGAATGCGCGCCGACGCCTTGTCTGAACGGAGGCACTTGTATGGATGGAATTAACATGTACACATGTACTTGTGCCGCTGGATTCACAGACCCAAACTGTTTCACAAGTAAGGAATTGATACAGCGAGTATTATTTGTCCCTCTTATGCGTATAAAAATTAGAAGAAAAAAAAACAGTCACGAACAATTTGATCTATTTGAAATGCAATGAACATAATAAGTTTTTTAAACGTTTAATTTTTTTTTTCATTTTTTTTTTTGGGGGGGGGGTCATTTGATAACCAACATAATCTCTTCAGAATTCACAATCTTGAGCTCAGCGAATCATTTCTCGCTTCCACCACATACTTTAGAACAGTGTTTGTTACATCGCAAACGCAGCCTGTTGCCTATGTACGCCGTGACCTAAGTCATGTTGGCCTAAGAAATTTAAAAGTGCTAGTGTAATGGTCATGCCGTTTTTTCAGCATGCGACGAAAAGGCAATACCAACGGGAGCAAATATGATTATGCAAGGCATCATGATCCATCTTACGATCATATATATGTCACCCATTTTCTAGATACCAACCTACTTAGACTCACTTGCATGATGAGTGGTGGCGGATTTTTACCCACCTCAAAAGTAAAACGTCTTCTCTAAGAGACTTGTATAAATAATGGAAACCTATGCATGGAGGATTTGGGTGCACTTAGCAATGTCCCATCTTGATCATACCCCGAGTCTCGGGATGATATTTGGTATTGTATGGATCGACATCATGACTTTATTTTGTTCAGATAACTTTATCCTTAAGGCCTGGTCACACTGCCTGAGAATTGTTGGAGCGGTAGGGAAAGAGGGTCGAATTTCGCTCTCAAAATTGGGGAAAATAATCGAAAACAACAATCGAAATCGAAAATGGTAAACGGTAGCGAGCGCTGATGATTTTTTTTCTCTCCGCTCCACGACCGCTCCACGACCACTCCAACAACGCTCTGGCGGTGTGACCATGCCTTTAGTCAAGGAGAAAACACCAACTGAGCAATTTGCAATCTTTATGATTCCTAACCCCCCCCCCCCCCGAAAAAAATATGAGAGTTAAGAATTCAATTCCTCGCCATTAGTATTTTCATATTTATGGTGGGTGCATTTATATTCATCACCAGACAATGTCAATGAGTAGACATATATATATATATATATATATATATATATATATATATATATATATATATATATATATATATATGTGTGTGTGTGTGTAAAGTTATACATGTACAACAGCTTTTGGCAACTCTTTTATTTAAATATTGTAAGAAATGGATGAAGAAAACAATGGTAGGCGTAGCTTAAATCAAGGTTCCCCAGAGCTATCTACCCTTTGGAAAAATTGGTGATGCCGAAAAAATGTCTCTGCCGGGAATCGAACCGGGCCCCAGCTTTGAACGCCGGTGCCTTAACCACTAGACCACAGAGACGGTTAGTAGCTAGGGCGAGCCCGATCCGATTGACCGTCAGATAGACAGATTTTCGACACTATACCAATTATATATTCCTTTGTCGGGTGAAGGTGAGTTTTGAACAATGACAAGCCGCCATGCCTCAGCTGGATCAAAGCTATTGCTTCGATACAGTACACATATGGGAGAAGAAATACAAATGTGTAAAGTTATACATGTACAACAGCTTTTGGCAACTCTTTTTATTTAAATATTGTAAGAAATGGATGAAGAGAACAATGGTCATGATGGTAGGCGTAGCTTAAATCAAGGTTCCCCAGAGCTATCTACCCTTTGGAAAAATTGGTGATGCCGAAAAAATGTCTCTGCCGGGAATCGAACCCGGGCCCCCAGCTTTGAACGCCGGTGCCTTATATATACATATATATATATATATATATATATATATTTGGGGGCGCCTGTGTCGGACTCAAGCCAACTCTTCCCCTACACTAAAGTCTGAAACGAGCATACTTAGATAAATCATTAATCATAGATTAAAAGATATATCGATGGATAGAGAGAGTGAGAGGTAGAATAGACCGATAGAGATGGGATCGTAGAAAGTTATATAGATAAGGAGATATGTGAATATGAAGAGGAATACACAGGAGCGATACAAAGAACTAAGTAAATGATTCAATGAAAATGGTAAACGGTAGCGAGCGGTGATGATTTTTTTCTCTCCGCTCCACGACCGCTCCAACAACGCTCTGGCGGTGTGACCATGCCTTTAGTCAAGGAGAAAACATCAACTGAGCAATCTTTATGATTCCTAACCCCCACCCCCCCCCCCGAAAAAAATATGAGAGTTAAGAATTCAATTCCTCGCCATTAGTATTTTCATATTTATGGTGGGTGCATTTATATTCATCACCAGACAATGTCAATGAGTAGACATATATATATATATATATATATAATATATATATATATTTGGGGGCGCCTGTACCGGACTCAAGCCAACTCTTCCCCTACACTAGAGTCTGAAACGAGCATACTTAGATAAATCATTAATCATAGATTCAAAGATATATCGATGGATAGAGAGAGTGAGAGGTAGAATAGACCGATAGAGATGGGATCGTAGAAAGTTAGATGGATAAGGAGATATGTGAATATGAAGAGGAATACACAGGAGCGATACAAAGAACTAAGTAAATGATTCAATGAAAATGGTAAACGGTAGCGAGCGGTGATGATTTTTTTCTCTCCGCTCCACGACCGCTCCAACAACGCTCTGGCGGTGTGACCATGCATTTAGTCAAGGAGAAAACATCAACTGAGCAATCTTTATGATTCCTAACCCCCACCCCCCCCCGAAAAAAATATGAGAGTTAAGAATTCAATTCCTCGCCATTAGTATTTTCATATTTATGGTGGGTGCATTTATATTCATCACCAGACAATGTCAATGAGTAGACATATATATATATATATATATATATATATATATATATATATAAATTTGGGGGCGCCTGTACCGGACTCAAGCCAACTCTTCCCCTACACTAGAGTCTGAAACGAGCATACTTAGATAAATCATTAATCATAGATTCAAAGATATATCGATGGATAGAGAGAGAGAGAGAGGTAGAATAGACCGATAGAGATGGGATCGTAGAAAGTTAGATGGATAAGGAGATATGTGAATATGAAGAGGAATACACAGGAGCGATACAAAGAACTAAGTAAATGATTCAGTGATTAAATAAACGAATGAAGACTTTCATTAGATAAACGGAATTCAGGATTTACTTTATTAAAATATTTTTACACATTTCAGTCGAAATAAACGGAACTCTAGTAATAATGACAGAATTTCCCCTCTACTTTTAACCAATTGCTACGAAAATGTAATCACTTTCCCCTGCCCATCCTGAAGGCTAGTCAAATATGTCATGATTGCTATTAATGTGTCACTTGTAACTAAGCACAAAGAACAGTTCTATCTATATATGAAATCGAAATAGTTGAACGTTTTAAAGCCTATGTTCAGGTTTGATAAATTGCCCAACTGCGTATTTATATTCATCACCACCCAATATTTATGGTATACCCTAAAACAGTTATGCTGTGAGGAATATAAAATGAAGATTTCTTCTAATTGGATGAGGCTTTCAACTTTACATAGAAGATTTTTTCAATCTGGCACTAGAACAAAATAGAAATATATTTGTATTTACTTCTACACCTTTCCTATATATTCTTTTCACTGTTATTTCTATGCAGATATCGATGAATGCGCGTCGACGCCTTGTCTGAACGGAGGCACTTGTATGGATGGAATTAACATGTACACATGTACTTGTGCCGCTGGATTCACAGACCCAAACTGTTTCACAAGTAAGGAATGGATACAGCGAGTATTATTTGTCCCCCTTATGCGTATAAAAATTAGAAGAAGAAAAACAGTCACGTACAATTTGATCTATTTGAAAAGCAATGAACATAATAAGTCTTTTAAACGTTTAAAGTTTAAAAAATGTAACAATTGGAACTTATTAGAAAATCATTAGACTCATTTGATTTCGTCTATGCTGCGGGCCTATATTCTCATTTGTCAGATGCCACTTGGCTCGCAGGCAATCGCACGACAGGATAGACTCAATGATTAACATGTAATACAAGATTTCTGGTTGGTCGCATGTTTAAGTTAAATCAGTCAAAGTGAATCCATGCCGTTCTTGGTGGATCTAGCACCTTACTCCATTTTCCCCATAGCTTCAGAGTAAGGTCACACCTAACTTCTTTTTGTAAACAGACATTTTTACACAGCAGATACATCGATTTCCTGGAGCCTCATCGCTTCAATGTAGCTTTGGTTGATGGTAGTTGATGTCGTCAAAACACAATTCGAATTGCTTGTATTCTATTCATGTCAGTCGACCCTTTCATGTTTTCCTTTTTTTCTTAACAGGTGATATAGCCTAGTACCCAGAGACAAAACAAACCCAGTCTTTGCAAGACAAATACTTTTTTTTTTCATCTGCGCTATTTCACACATAATTATGTTTAGAGAGTGGTTGGCAATTCCTTCAGATTCATTTGCTTCCTCTGCTCTCCTCTTTTCTGCAGTTTTACTTGTAAATACATCTGTATCTCAGTCGCTGTTAGTAGGGTTCACTTTTCGTGATGAACATGTCCTCAATGATATATGTCTTGGCTTAATCTATATCCTTGGTTAAATCTACCGGAAGACGGAAGACAATAGGGACAACCTGCTGAAAAGGAAGAAAAAATAGCCAGGAGAAATAGAAAAACCTACGCAACTGATTAAATAGTGGAATGACCGAATGACCATTCAGGGTTTATTTTATCAAACTATTTTTTACACATTTTAAGTGAAATGTTTGGGACTGTAGTAATAATGATAGAATTTTATCCAATTGCTACGAGAATGTAATTGCTTTCCCTCCCCATTCTGCAGCTTAGTCAAATTCGTCATGACTGCTATAAACAGATAAATGTGTCAGTTGTAACTAAGCGAAAACAAAAAGTTCTCTCTTTATATAAAATCGAAATATTTTAGCCTTTTAAAGCCTATGTTAAGGTTTTATTCATCACCAGACAATGTTTAATATATACCCTAAAAAACTTATGACATGAGGAATATGGACTGAAGATTTCTTCTAATGGATGCAGTTTCAAATTTACATAGAAGATTTTTTCAATCTGGCACTAGAACAAAATAGAAATATATTTGTATTTACTTCTACACCTTTCTTATATATTTTTTTTTCACTGTTATTTCTATGCAGATATCGATGAATGCGCGCCGACGCCATGTCAGAACGGAGGCATTTGTACGGATGGAATAAACATGTACACATGTACTTGTGCCAGTGGATTCACAGGCCCAAACTGTATGACAGGTAAGGAATGTATTATTTGTCCCCCTTATGCGTATAAAGATCGAAAAAATAATTCACATACAATTCGAACTATTTTAAATGCGATGAGCATAATAAGTCTTTTGAACATTTAAAGTTAAAAAGTGTAACAATTAGAACTCATTAAAATTACCCACCAGTACCTCCACTCATCCAGCTGCCACCCCCGTCACTGCAAAACCGGCATCGCTTACAGTCAAGCCCTCAGACTTCGCCGTATCTGCTCCGAGGACCCTGATTTTTCCTTCCATACCAGGAATTTGCAGAAACATCTCTGTGCCAGAGGCCACGGGGCCAGGACAGTCCAACTGACAATCAACAAAGTCCGTTCTCTCCCTAGATCTGAAGTTCTCAAACCTAAAAGTGACAAAAAGACTACCGACAGAATACCACTTGTGACCACCTTCCATCCCAATCTACCCCCTCTCCGCAAAATCCTGTTTGATAACCACCACATTTTACACACTTCTGATCGTCTCCAACAGGCCGTTCCCGATACTCCCATTCTAGCATACCGACGCCCACCGAATCTCAGGGAACTCATTGTTCGTGCTGAATTGCCCTCCCTCACTAACCATTCTTCTCCCATACAGCATGGCACCTTCAAATGCACCAGCAACAGGTGTATTATATGTGAAATACACATTCACGAAGGCGACACTCTCACCAGCAACTCTACCAGCCTTTCTCACCGAACCAAGGGCAACATCACTTGCACTACCACTAATGTTGTATATCTCATCACTTGCAGAGTTTGTAGGGTACAATACGGAAACCAAGACCACACTCAAGAAACGATTCTACGGGCACATATCCACCATCAACACAGCAAAGCTGGACACTCCAGTTGGCCGCCATTTTAACCTTCCCAACCACTCCATCACTGACATGATGCTACAGGGCATCGAATCTTTAGGTACCCGTCCTGACTCAGTCCGCACTAGCAGAGAGAAGTTCTGGATGAGACGACTTCGCACCATCCAACCTCATGACCTGAACACCCAAGAGGGGAACAACTGATTAATCTTTCTTACCCACTTTCCATTTGTATACACATATGCATCCCCCTCAGCTCTTTTAGATTAGCTACATTTAAGTTTCTACCTCTACTTTCCTCCCATAACTCATACAAGCTCAGCTCCTATTTTTCCTCCCTCATTCAGGCGATATAACATTCATTTTATATATATATATATATATATATATATATATATACACAACAAAAAAAGTAAGTCCCCCCTAAATCAAATTGCTGTAACTTTTGAACCGAATTATTTTGAGATATGATATTTCATGGGTGGATTTATACACTCATTAAGCAACTCCTGGAGAAAAATGAGATTGATCGGTTGAGTCGTGCATGAGTAATTAAAGATTGAATTAAAAATGACCATTTTTGAAAGTCACAAGAGTCGTTTTTCAGATTGTGCAAATACAAAGTTTGGCAAAAATTATTTTTTAGGTGAATTTTATGGTGTTATGCTGTTTTACTATCCACCATTTAACCATTTCAGACCAAATTTTGATATCGTATGTTCATGGTTGAGTGAGCGCGATGTATTGCAGGGGCCGCGGAAGCGGGGGAGGGGGGGGGCTGGGATGGGGGGCATCAGCCCCCACTTTTTTCCTTAAGCAAGTACAAAAATGTAATACGATTGTGATTTTTGGCATGGTCAGCCCCCCCCCCCCCCGCCCCCACTTTGAAAGCTGCTCTGCGGCCCCTGTATTGTGACGTGTCATAGGGTTTTTTGGGGTAGTATCTTCTACAACTTGTTAGATCATGTTAAAATTTGAAAATGTTGATGGCTCCCCGATTATAGGCCCCTCCCCCATTTAAAATTCTGGATCCACCACTGATCTGTCCATACATTCAACTGATCCTGAGAAATTGTTAGGAAAAGAATACATTTATGCAGTATAATGAGTATTCATTCCTAAATTTTCGAATGTGCTCGCTGAACCATGAAATGGCTAAAGTTCGGAAAGTGTTTGGTGATAGAAATGATGGATGATAAAAATAACAGCAATTAAAGACACATTTGAAACCAAATTTGCCCCCAATATTCACTTTATTACCCTTTAAAATGAATCTGTGACATTGAAAATATAAATTTTCCCACTTTGTTGCGTGCTCACTCATCCATAAATAAACAAATCGATTTCATTTTTGCACAGAATTCTGCCTATAGGTTGATGAACATTACTGCCAAATGACATTGCTAAAGACAGCCTTGAAAAAAAGTTCCACCATATTGAATAAGGGGTTACGTATGCTGAAACATATGCACCCATATTGTACACAAGTCTATGAGAGAGGAAGTCAAAATTTTAACAAATATGAAATGAGGGTTTGTTTCATGGACGTTTTTTTTTTACTTCTGCCAACAGTTATTTCATGAAACTTCGCACATGGCTTCAGAGTAACACTATCCAAAAGGTGCGCACACCAAAATAACCATTCGATACGGTACAGAGTGGGGCCAAGGCCTTGAAATTTCTTCTCATTTGCATAATTTTCCAATATTGTGTGCTCACTGATGCATTAAACATGGGGATTTTCATAAAAATCAAATCAAATGAACTGTGCGAGGAGTTGTTTGACAGATATCCAAAGTTACAAATTGCATTTTTTTCCAATAACGTAAAAAAGAGCTAATCACATTCCACATGTTCATTCAAGTGTAAATGTTTAATTTGACACCTTTGAATCATTGAAGCATGTTTATTGGTCATGAACATAACGAAAAAGTTGAGAAAAGATCATTTTCAGTGAGAAAAATGAAGCAATACTTGCCTACGATATTTGAAAATCGCATTTTTTGTTTCCAATAAATGTTCATTGAACCGTGAAACGGTGAATATTGTTGGAGATAGTCTTCCCCAAAATAACTGTCATCATATTCTAGCATTTTTTATTGAAAGAAATGTGTAAAAATCCAATTATAGGAAAATCGGACTAGAGTTTATTCAACCGTGAAATTTAGCTAAAAAAGTTATATCGTCTTATAGAAAGTACCTTTTACAAGCCTTCTGACTATTTTTCATGATGAGAATGTGTAATAAGTTCGAATAAAATGGAATCAAAGTCGTGATATGTTGCTTGTGACTTTTGAAAAGGGACATTTTTGCCTTCTGACTGTGCTCACTGAAGCATGACGTAAGATACGTCCACAACATTTACTCAGAGGGTAGCTTCTAAAATTACCTACACGCTCATGTAAAAATATATCAAAAACTCGCATTGGTTCGGAAATTACTGATGTTTGTTTAGGGGGGGACTTACTTTTTTTGTTGTGTATATATATATATTTTTTTTTCTCTCTCTCTCCCTTCACCTCTTAGATTTACCACTTATTTATTTTGCTTCTTTTCATGGTTACTATGTTTAGTTTTTTTTTTCTCAATACGCCCCCTCTCTCATACAGCATCAGTTTCTTTATTTGCTTTTACCCTTTTAGGCAATTTGCTTCCCTTCCATATATACAGGTTTTTTTTTCTACTATATAGTCTTCTGTTTTTTCCCCTCACACCCAGCGGACTACAATATCATTATATATATATTATTTTTTCATTTTTAATATATTTATATACTTTTATACTTACAGATTTATCTTATCTACTTTCTTCTCTTAGTTTAATGCTCTATCTTACATACTTGTGTCTTTTGCACATTATCAATTGTTCCCTTCTTTTTTTTCCTTTTTTCCCCACTCTTATGCACAAGCTTATTATGCCTTTCTTTGTTACCTGTTTGACCAACCTCTCACTAATTCTCTTGTTTTTCATATCTTCCTCATACCCTCTCACTGTTTTGTTCCAAATCCTGTTTGATGTTGCCTGCCTCATTATCGTAATCCCTCTTGGCTTGAGGTCTTTCTTTGGCCTTACTCCACCAACTTCCCTTTGTGTCTGCCTACCCCTTTTCTTTCACCTTCATTAACCTGATTGGTCATCTCTTCTTACTAATGCCCCTTTTGTCTCCTTGTTCCAGTGTTGCTGTTGTATGTCTGTGGTCTATATTATGGTTGTTCCACCTTATATGTTTGTCATTTTGCCTCCGAAGAAGATTCTGCTAGGATCGAAAGCTTAGGCCCCTTTTGACTCTCTCATTAAAAATCACAAGACTCATTTGATTTCGTTTATGGTGCTGGCCTATATTCTCTTTTGTCAATGTGACTTGGCTTGCAGGCAGTTGCGCGACAGGATTGACTGCGTCAATGATTATCATGTAATACAACATTTCTGATTGGTCGCATGTTGAAGTTAAATCAGTAACAGTGAATGTTCCTAGCAATGCCGTTCTTGGTGGATCTAGTATCTAATTCCTTTTCCCCCATAGCTTTAGAGTAAGGTCATATCTTTCTTCCTTTTGTCAGTATACTTTTCTTCACAACAGCATCCATCGAATTCCTGGAGTATCACTTCAATGTAGCCATGGTTGATAGTAGCTGATGTCGTCAAACACAATGGCCCGTATTCTGATAGCAGGTTTAACTTAAACTCAGATTTAAAGTTGTGGTTTAAGTATGGAAAGCCAAAAGTATCGAAATTGTATTCAGTTTTATGTTTCTTATGTTTACTGTGCTCTTTCCTGATTCATCGATGGTGAAGACAATCATCTATTTATACTTCCTAGGCAATTATGAATGATTTGAGAGCCAAATGAGCTGAAGTTGATATATCTACTTGATTTATGTAACAAGTGGCTATCCATACCTAAACCAGAACTTAAGTTAAACCTGCTAACAGAATACGGACCAATGCGATTTGCTTGTATTTCATTCATTTCAGCCGGCCCTTTTATGTCTTCCCTTTTTCTTTTCAGGTCACACAGCCTACAGTACCAAACAACAAAGCACCACAGTCTTTGCAAGAACAATATTAACAATTTGTATATGCACTATTTCACACATATGACCAAAGAGTGGTTGCCAATTCCTTCAGCATTCAGTTGCTTTCTGCAGTTTTACTTGTAAATACATCTGTATCTCAGTCGCTGTTAGTAGGGTTCACTTTTCGTGATTAACATGTCCTCAATGATATATGTCTTGGCTTCATCTGTTAAATCTACCGGAAGACGGAAGACGATAGGGACTACCTGCTCTTCTGTATATACTGATCAAGGTTGATCGGTTACTCTGCCGTTACTCTGTTCCCACTGCTGAAATAATCGATTCGATCGCGACGAAATTGTCGGGATACATCTACCTTCATTGATCTTATATGCTTTTAACCTGTTCAAAGTATACGTAGGCATAAAATTACATAAACAAAATCAAGGCTTGATCGGCAGAAAATGATATAATACGATTATATAATCATGCTGGCAGATTGGGACCGGGAACAAAGTGACCGCGAATCCGTTTCATTCCTTCTTTCTTTCTCTCTTTTTTCAGCATTGAACGAGTGTTCAAGTATGCCATGTCAAAATGGCGGTACTTGCGTGGATGGAGACAATGAATACGTCTGTACCTGTTCGGGGACAGGGTACACGGGAACGAACTGCGATATAAGTACGTAACAAATATCACTTTAATCAAAATTGAAGCGGGTCTCACATATAAGACCGAATGCGGGACTATCAACAAAACGCATTTTTTCATTAAATATAGGCTCGGAACTACACCCGATCACTCTTTTATAAATTTCATTTTAGAATACAAGTGAAACTACTTAGATTCTCAATTCCATGTTATCTATTATATTGAATATGTATTGTTACTTTGATCGTATTTTGAAAAAAAAATTGTTGAACGGAAATAAATAAATCTAAATCTAAGCAAAGTTATTTCCACCCTGAACTTGTGGATATACAACTGTTTCTCACCTAATTTGTGGTTCAATTACAATATTCCTTATTGCCAAATCTGTAAAATTAAGAATATTGTATAATTCATGTAAAAAAAGAAATGGTGAGTGATATTATCGACTGTCTCATTTGAATTTTACTGAGCTACACTGATATACACACATATATAACCGTTATGTGAAAAATAAGCGAAACTTTAAAATGTCTTAACTCTCTTATTTTACATCTGATTTGGATCAAATTTCCAACGTTAATGTTTGTTTGATCTTTCCCTAGCATGTCAATAGATTCACATCATTTTTGTTTTTTGTGTGAACTTGACTTCTGAATACTTACAAAGATTATCAAATATTTTCATTCCCATTAAGTAAGGTTGAAATCCAATCTTTGTAGATTAAATTGAAATCTGTATGGCAGTCTGGTTTTGTTAAACATGTTAAAAAAAGTATCGCTAGTCGCACGTAAAGAAATGTAGAGTTTACGAGCAGTTTCTAAAACTCTCATAAATTCGTTAAAATTAGATTAGTAATATAAAAGAGCGTTGATTAAGTTTAAATAAACGTTTTAAGCGTTTCTGTCATCCTCCTTTACTTAGATATTGATGAATGCGCCTCTAACCCGTGTCTGAATGGTGGTACATGTAATGATGGAATCAATTCTTACACGTGTAACTGTGAGCCTGGATACACTGGCGTCACTTGCTGAATCAGTAAGTATTTTATGTTTTCTTTCATTCATATTTTTCAAATAATTGTTCCCGTAATAAGGTCGTCGTCGCCGATAGTATAGTTTTTTTAAGTTGTTTTTTTGTGCTAAACATCCGCGTAGTGCATACAATAGTAAATGCATACAATAGCCAATGCATCTAATAGTTTATCAAAAATTGAATTGCATTGATTGGCAATCTCACATGCGAAGCAGAATGAGACTATAGGCGCCGCTTTTCTGACGGCGGCGGCGGCGACAACACCAAATCTTAAACGAAGGTTAAGTTTTTGAAATGACAGCATAACTTGAAAGTATACAGACCTAATTCCTGAAACTTATCCATTAAATTAATAAAGTGTTATTAAATATTCTGCTCAAGTCTCAGGTCACATGACTAAGGTCAAAGGTCATTTAGGGTCAATGAACTTAGACCATGTTGGGGGATTCAACATCAAAATCTTAACCTAAGGTTAAGTTTTTGAAATGTCATCATAACTTTAAAAATATATGAACCTAGTTCATGAAACTTGGACATAGGTTTGATCAAGTATTACTAAATATTTTGCCTGTCAAATCACATGACCAAGGTCAAAGGTCACATGGTCAATGAACTTTGACCAAGTTGGGGTATCTGTTGAATTACGATCATAACTTTAAAAGTTAATGAATCTGATTTAGGAAACCTGGCATTGAAGTAATCAAGTATCACTGAACATCCTGTGCGAGTTTCAGGTCAAAGGTCATTTAATGTCAATGAACTTTGGCCAAGTTGGAGTATTTGTTGAATAACCATCATAACGTTGAATGTTTATTGGTCTAGTTCATAAAACTTGGATATAAGGGTAATCAAGTATCACTGAACATCCTGCGCGAATTTCAGGTTACATGACTAAGGTCAAAGGTCATTTAAGGTCATTGAACTTTGGCCATTTTTGAGGTAATTATTAGATTGCTGTCATAACTTTCATTTCATAGATATAGTTTATAAAATGTGGATATAGGGGTGTTCAAGTATCACTTACAAGTCTTGAGTTGCATAATCAAGGTCAAATGTCATGTATTGTCAATAAACGTAGTATTGTATCATTATATGAATAGTGTTTCTTGTGAATAATTATTTTATAGTAGTTTTCAAAGTCAGCACTGCTGCTATATTGACTCGCGCGTCGAGGTGAGACTGCTAGAGGCGCTCCACTTCTTTATGAGTATGAAAAAAAACTATTTTATATTTATTTCCCCTATCATCCATCATTTCTTGCATTATATTTCTACTATGGATATTATTCGTGGTAAAAGTGATAGTAGTACAAGAATAATAAGAAGAATAAGTAGTAGTAGTAGTAGCAGTAGTAGTAGTAGTAGTAGTAGTAGTAGTAGTAGTAGTAGTAGTAGTACATGTAGTAGTGGTTGTTGTACTAGTAGTAGCAGTAGCTGTAGTAGTATAATAGTACTAGTAGGAGAAATAGTATCAACGTAGTTATTTTTGTATTATTCTTGATATCATCATCATTACCATTATAAATGTGATTATTATTTCATATTTGATTCGTTACATTACTATGTTTCCGTTTTCAACCGCTATTTTGTTTTCAGTCTTAAATGTTTTCAAAAGCCTATCAGATATGCGTTAGACTTTGCCATATTGCAGTAGTCATATAAAAAACGATGCATGATGATTTCAGGACACTCTGGTTAATTTCATGCTGCAGCTTCTCAAGTTGACTTTGATTTTTATAACAGATATCAACGAATGTGAAAGCTTTCCCTGTCAGAACGGAGGTACTTGCATGGATGCAATCAACAGTTACTCGTGTTCTTGCGTTGCTGGATACGAGGGTCCTACATGTGGCATCAGTGAGTATCAAAAGTCTCTTGTCGATCACCATCAGTTCATCCTGATAGTCAGGTTATTTTGATAGAAGCGCAATTAAAGATTAGAAAAATCATTGATTGCTAAAAAGTATTGATTGATTAGGGCTTGACAGAAAACCATCAGAGAATAAATCAGTTGTGATTCTCTGATGTTTATAATTGTTGGCGTCATACGCCAGCAACTGACCCATTTCAAACATGATAATTCCATTAATTCTTATGGCTGGTGACTGAAAATATCTTTGTTATTTATTAATGGATATTAATTAAAGTATTTGAAGATATCTACCGTATGGAAATAAATAAAGACAATTATGAATAGCCAATTTAATTGTTGTTTTTTTGGGGGGGGGTCTCACCTGCATAGAAGAGCGAATATGCGCCGTGTTTCCCACGGCGACATTGAGATCTTAACCAAGTATAAGTTTTTGAAATGTCATAATATAACAACTAAATGAACCTAGTTCATTAAACTGGGAAGTAAGTATTACTGAACTGCCTGAGTTTCAGGTCACATGACCAAGGTCAAAGGCCACTTATGGTCCACGAACTTTGGCCATATTAGGGTTGTTTGCGAAATTGTCACCATAACTTTAAAAGTTTATGGATCTAATCTAGTTCATGGAACTTGGACATAAGAGCAATCAATTATCCCTGAGTATCTTGTGCGAGATTTAGGTCACATGACCAAGGTCAAATGTTATTTAGGGTCAATGGATATTGTACTTTATTAACATTATATGAATCATTAATATAAGTTTATGTAGATACGTATGTATGTATCTCAATATTTAATACAAAAATATTCAAAAGCTGTTTAAAAAGTCAGCACTGATGCTATATTGAGTTGCGTAATGCAGGCGAGACTGCCAGAGGCGTTCCACGTGCTCGCATTCATGTAGATATCCACAACTCCGGGCAGAGTAGGTAAATATTCCTCCAAAACTTCAACATTTGATTCTCTTGTTCTGCTTTTATAAACCATCTGCACATCCCTTTAAGCACAATCAATGAGTTTGAATAGATAACATGTTAACGGAGTACTGAGGGTAGAAAATAATGATATCTAAATAAATAGAGTAAAATTCATGCAAAATGAAGAAAATTGCATTAAAATCCGATAACAAAATAATAACAAAGTTATTGAATATTTAAGTTAAGCAATATTTCATGAGAATATTTGCACGTCGTCAAGAATATTCATTAGGTGGGTAGATGATGTAACATCCACACTTTCTAATTTTATTACATGAAATCATAATTGTTTCATATTTTCATTCGTGTGTTTATGATATGTCTATCCTATATTTATATAGAACTATTTTAATGCTTGAAGGACAAAGAAAAAACATTATTGTAACAAAATAGAAATAACAAGAGGGGTATTACATCATAAGTTTGCTTAATTAATATTCATGAAGGCATGCATAGAACTATTTCACTAAAATTATGTAAATCTTTACATTGTTATAACTTCGTTGTCCCTTTTTCCGATTTTGATTAGATTTTCAGTGTTTTGTTTGTCTGATTTGTCCATGTCGGGTCAAGATCAAATTATTTTCAGCCTGGAGTGCTCATTTCACATAAGCCCCGTGCACTGGCGTAAATCCGGTCCGAGCAGTGAAGGACAATAGCAACATATAGACCCGATAATGCAAAACTTTGGGAACATCCCTACAACAAGGGCCATGTACAGGGGTAAATAACCGTGTACATACTTCCATTCGACAGTTAAAGCCCTATTTATAGATGGTTAAGTTGTAGTAGATTTGTTGTGAAATAACGTAATGAAATACGATTAATATCCAAGTGCAAGCGAAAGAAGCGAGCGAACAATTTTTCAGTAGTTGAAAGACAAAATGGTATCCAAAACATCTTTCATCTGATGTGTCATTATCACATCACGGGCAATGTAAACTACACATACGTACTCTTTATAGTATATCATTCACCTCTCAGTCAAAGGCATATCACTGTTTTTTTTTTTTGGCTGCACATACTACGTGTATATTGTAATGGAGTTTTTCAGATATCAAGTAATGAATTACAGGAAATATCAATATGCAAGCGCGCAGAGTGAGCGAGCAAATTTTCAATAGTTGGAAGACAGATTAATGGACAAAATCGTCTTCCAGGGGGTATGTAACTGGAGAAGTTTAGCGAGTGAGCGCTATGAGCAAGCCTTGAAAAAATGAAACAGTCGGTTTAAATTATATGTTTATATTACAGAGGATGGTAGTGGTAAATTATATCAATGATTCAAACTTAAGACGAATAGTAATGCGAACTGTATAGAGTAAATAAGGGTGAAAAATTCCTATAGTTTTTTTCAATGAACTCATATGCTCAATGGTTAAAGGTGAAGTGAGAATGAAAAAAATGGATCATAATTATCGGGGTTAACGATGCTTTATGGAATGGATATAGGCCACCTTAGGCCAAAAAGTAGGCTTCACAATGGTGCAATTTAAAAAAAAAGATATTGCAAAAGGAGTGTTTTGAATAATCTTAAGATAAATTTGGGAAAGATGCAACATTCAATTTTTGAGCAAAATTCATATTATGATAATTAGATCGATCTGAAATTAATGTGATTTAATTTTCCCTGTAAACGGATGACACACACCCACATACATTAAGGCCAGTGTATTATAATCATGTTTTGATTGGTTTATGGTCAAAGTTATAACCATATTTGAATTAATAACTACACTCTAATCATGCTACTGATGCAGCGGACAAAACCTTTGTAATAAGCTTAACGTATGCATTTGTCATGGCCAAAATCTGGTAAAACATAGATGAGCGGGAGAGCGAAGCGACGGTACGAGAATTTTTGCATTTATGAATGCGAAACTGGGCCGATTCAAGTACTTTGACTGCATTTAAAGATTAATCAATTCATTTACAGTAGTATCAATCATTTGAAGAAAAAAAATAGCGACAGCCCTTACCCCTGGACGTTCCAGAGTTAAGCTGAATCATGTATAATTCTCGATGTTGCAATATGTTCCAGGGGCCGCGGAACGGTTTTGAAAGTTTTTTTTTTTTGGGGGGGGGGATGACGATGCAAAATATCATAATCAGAAGGGATTCTTTACGTTTTTGTACATGGTTTGGGGAAAAAAGTACGTGGATTGAAGCCCCCCCCCCCCTCCTCGTTTTTTCCGCGGCCCCTGTGTTCCATTGTGTAAACACGGTATAAATTCTAATTTACCCGAGCACATCTTCGCGCATATAGCCAGTATCGTAAGTTGGGGTAAATATTCTTTCTGCTGAACAAGTATTGAAAACAATACAGCAACAACACCTCACATGCTCGATGAAATTTCAAGGTCCAAATATTCTCATCTCTGTTTCGGTCTTTGCGATGTACTGCAATAATTTCATGATGAATAGTTGTTATATTTTTGCTATTAATCTGTTTTATCCTACATGCATCACCAATAGCGTAAGTAGAGTTTTCCACTGGGGGGGGGGGCAAAATCGTCCACCAAAAAAGTTTGCAAGCAAAAAAACAAAGGCCTTCAACCACAAATAAAGAATTTCGTACCAGAAAAAAATTGACAAGAAAATAAAGGTCTTCAACTTCAAAGGAGGGGGCCACTGTTGGCTCGTCAGGGATCAGTTGTGACTCGTCGGTGGGGGCAGTCTGCCCCCCTGCCCCCACCCTCATAGGTAGGCTAGTGTGCATCACTCTTTTTCTAGCGCTCACATCACATCGTTTTTTTCATAGTTTTTCTACATGCGTATCCCGACACTAGCACCTGTTTTTCAGGTCATTCGCCTTCGCCAGTGCACATTATTTGAATACTGTATTCATATTCATTGTTTTTATACTACATTATTAATTAGCATACTTTATTTGAAAAAAATTGATGAATGTCAATAAGGAGAATAATAAAGGTTATTGAGTTGAATTTCAATCACGCTGCGATTCCTAAGCGCGTAAAAGCTACTCTGCTAAAGCCAGGGTAATTATGCTGCATTTCCATTTCCTGGGCGCTTAAGAGACTTCTGAGAAAGTAAGTGTTGAGGGCCATATAAGCAAGTATCATTATCATTATTTATTCTACCAAATATAGACCTGTGCATCATTCAATTCTTAAAACAGTTGGAAGTACGCGGAAGTACGAGTGTTACATCTTCAATCACAGAGTAAATAGTAATCAATTTGTAGACGAATTGGAAACTGTACAATCAACTTTAATCACGCCATTTTGCACACTGCACATGTTCACTGCTAGTCTTCTTTGCAGCCTGACTTTACATTTTTCTAACATATAGCAATACACATGAACGAGTTTATCAGCAGTAGTCACTGATTCTAGACTGTGCCTCATTTATTTTTTTCACGCGATCAAATAAAAGAATACATTATAAATACCTAATGCAGCACAGATTGAAGGTTTAGAGAATCGAAGTGCAGGGATGGCCGTTTTCAAGCAAAATCCTGCATTCAGGCTTTAATTTGGCAATTTATTTTCAGGCCAGTATTAATTTTTTTCTTCAATGTTGCATTGTAGCTGGATTCCAGCGCCTCTTAGTCTTATCTACTGAAATTCCTGGAAGTATAAACACTTAAGTTTTATTTGCACTCGCCATTGGTTTCACACTTAACCCGGTTTATTGTGTTCACTTTTTGCAGATATTGACGAATGTGCTTCCGGTCCTTGTCAAAATGGAGGGACTTGTATTGACCAGATTAATATGTACACATGCAATTGTGTGGCAGGATACACAGACACTAACTGTGGAACGGGTAAGAACTTGGTGCAACAATGCAACAGACACCACCCGTCACTCATTCAAAACATAATTAATGATTCAAATCAAAATGCATATTGCTGGCATTATGTCATTAGGATTAGAGTGAGTAGATAAACTTAAGAAATAAGCTAAGAAATATGAAGGCCAATATGCATAGATGTTAAAGAGCGTTCGGGCAGAAAAATTGGGAGGGGGGGCTAGTAAATGACTTTTCACCCACCACTATCATTTCAACACTTTGCTCTGTGCGTAATTATGATAATTATCATGAATATTGAATATAGGTATGGATACATCCCCGTAAAATAAGGTTAATTTATTATACCCTTCAGATATCAATGAGTGCTTGAGCAATCCGTGCCAAAACGGTGCCACCTGTAACGATATGGTCAATGCCTACTCGTGCATGTGTCCTGCAGATTACACTGGCGTGAACTGTCAAGATAGTAAGTATCTATCTTCTTCTTTGATAATGATCATCTAATTATTTGAGAGCATCATTGCAGAGACATGTAACATCCCCTATCACACATTACCACACATAGCTTACCAAGAAACAGTGTACCGACAGTTTCTTTCACGAGAATCGTTATACGTATCATGGCCTCATTACTTGGGGGTGCATCTTGCTTTATTACAAAGTTTGACAATTTCATTTCTTTATTTCTCTCTTCTTGGGGAGGGGGGGGGGTACCAATTTTGGAGTAGTGCCATGTTTTATTATCAGTTTATTTGTTATTATTTTCTTTTGGCTTACCAACCCATTCTGTGAACCCATCCTATCCCCTCATTCTGAAATTCTGGAGCTGTGCCTTGGATTTTGAATAGTAACCCTTATATTCTAAAGTAAGAAAAAGTGATCCTGATTAATATTGCTCTCTGTAAAATATGATGTCTTTCAATCATTTGGGGATATGCATCTAACAGTGTTGTATTCAAGGTTCAAACCTCCAAGGCCAAGGCATGAAAACCCAGGGCCAAGGTATTTCAAATGATGTATGAAGCAATGAGCCAACAATGCTTAGGCGGCAGACATGGCACACAGGGAAAACTGTATAATAGGTGTGAGCGAGAGAACTGATCTAGCCAAAATTTTGACCCTTGTACATGTAAAATAAAATATAATTTCATGATAGATTTAGACATAATATTGAAATAACAATAAAGTTACCTTGTATATTTGATACATTACATTTTCTAGGCGATTTACATTGCAGTTATTATTATTACCACTGCCATCTGATCCTGGTATGCCCATTCTCAATACATGTCTTTCTCCAATCCCCGTGACAGGGGCGACAGAACTTATTTTTGTTTGGGGGTGGGGTCAAAGCCAAAAAGGGCACTTGTAATGTCAAAATTGACATTTGCAAACAGATATTTTTAAAATGAGATTATCAACTGCGTGAAGTAGTTGTGTGTTTGGAGAAATTAAGTTGAGCAAAGCCTTTTAAAGCGATTTCTTATTCAAAAAATAGATGTTTTTATTTAGGCTTTCTATTCCAAAAATGTGTGGTATTCCAATCTGAAACAGGACATTCTCAATATTTTTGTGACCATGAACGGTGATGTAAGCGCGATCCAAAATCTGGTGATTTTCGAACCTAAAATGTATTATATTTTACTATGAATTTTATTAAAAAGGGTATTTCTTTTTTAAAAAGGGCATATTTCATTTGGAAAAAAAGGGAATTTTCGATTTTAAAAAGGGTGTCTCTGGTCATTTTTTATGTTTTTGTCCTGCTTGCAACCACATTTAAATTTCGATTCTCATTTCTTGTATCTTCTTGTCTTATTTAACTCTAAAATCGGAATAAAAAATACTAACAGATTAAATTCATATTCAAAAGGATATAAAATAAACTGGCTCACCCTATATCCTTACTTGGGGGAGGGTAAATCTTAATTATTTCTTGAAACAGTAAAATAGAGGCCTCTATTAAAACATATTGACACAAAAGCAAATACGTTGTTTACTTCCTTGGAACTCTAGGGAAATGAAATTGACTGTCGAACCATATAATTAAAAAGAAGTAAAAAAAAAATTTAACTGTTTTGTCAATCTGAGACACTTGACCCAAAGCAAAATAAATACAATTTAGAAAAGATGTACTGCCTATCAACATACTAACTGATTTTGCAGTGTTTTCTGCCTAACGGGCCAAATGTGTCATCCCCACCTTTCTTACGCTCTCACATGTTTATCCCCCTTCTCCTCTCTCTCTCTCTTCCTATTCCTTTTAAATAGAGAGAGAGAGGAAGTTCCACCACAAATAATAAACTTAAAAAAGGAGAGAAAAAAAGAAAAAGGAGTAAATGTGATAATATTTTCTAAACGTATTGTCACAATCACAAAATTAGCTTGTCATATAGTAAGAGGGCGGAAAATTTTGTTCACTAGCTCGCTTGAATCGCTTTCAACATCTTTTTTTTGACAGAAATTTTGCTCTATAAGCCGTGCTTGGCCGCTCAAAATTTTGGCTCATTATGCCATTGACATAGCCCATTTGGATATGAGAAAATTGGAGATAGTGTTAAAGTTTACCAAATCTTTTCAGAATATTAGTAGGACTTAAAACATTCTGTTGACCAAAGAAAATAATACGAGGAAAATCCTAATGAAATAGAAATCAACCTTGTTATCATTCTTCAGATTTGCTATAAAAATTGTCGAAATTGCAGTCAGATCTGTCAGAATTATTCCTGTCATGAGATCATAATAATAATAGTAATAATTATTACTATCATTATTATTAATATTGTCATTATCATCATTAGTCATGATTACAACAAATAAACTGTTTTCTTTGTAACAAATGTGATGATAACCCTTGAGAATGATGATAATTACAATTGATCGCATTGCTAGTACACTTACAACTGCTGTTGCTACTGCTGTTGTTGACCGGTAGTATTGACCTTTGGTGTCATTAAATATACAGAAAATTATAATTACTTATATAAAAACAAATGAAAGTACAAAATACAAAATGCCGTGAAAAAGCCTTAAAATTTCAAGGCTCTTATTCCACGGGCCAAGCCCAAGGCACTCTCAAGGGCAAGGCTTGAATGTTTAAGGCCAGGGCTTTGAAAGGGTTTGCCTTAAGGCCGAGCATCAAGGCACTACAACACTAGCACCAACTGTCCGATGGAGTGAATTATGACACCCCCCCCCCCCCATCCCTTTGCAAAGGGACCCACCCACCAACCTCCTTTCTCTTTATGTCATGAGTGATACGACGGAAATAAATTTGTCCGAAAAAATAATTTTCTTGGAATCTCGAATCATAATTTTCATAATTTCATTTTTTATGTGTCCGAAATGCCTGTTATTTAATACAGTGCTATACACGGTGAATTATAATTTCCATTATTGTTACCGATATTATTTGTATCATTATTATTATAATTATTGTTATCATTATCATCGTTGTCATCGCTACCATCATATTGCTGCTGTTCTTGTTATTGTTTTCGATATTATTAGTAGCATCAGCAGCAGTAGTAGTAGTATGATAGTAGTAGTAATAGTAGTAGTAGTAGTAGTAGTAGTATGGTAGTATAGTAGTAGTAGTAGTATTAGTAGTAGTTGTGGTGGTGGTAGTGGTAGTAGTAGTAGTAGTAGTAGTAGTAGTAGTAGTAGTAGTAGTAGTAGTAGTAGTAGTAGTATAGTAGTAGTATCATTTTCATCGTCATCATCGTCATTATAATGGTTATTAGTGTTACTTTTATTATTATGATTATTATTATTATCATTATCATAATTATCATTATTGTAATAATCTTTACATTTATTATTATTCTTATTATCATAATACTTATTATCATGTTAATATTATTATAAGTATTATTATTATCATTATTATTATTACTATTAGTATTATCATTATTATTACTATTATCATATTATTATCATAATTATTATTGTTAACGCCATTTCATGATTTTTTTCTACTCTCAGGTCTTGACGCCTGTGCCAGCGATCCCTGTCTAAACGGATCGACTTGTACTAACGTAGGGGCAGGCTTCGAATGCGATTGTCTACCAGGATTTTTTGGAACACTATGTGATTTGGGTAAGATATGCTTAGGGGCGGATCATGGGGGTTGAAGTGGCCCCACCCACTAGACCAAGACTATCTACTGTTAATTCCCTTTATTTATTCATTATTTATTTACTTAGTAATTTATTCATTCATTTACTTATTTATTTATCTATTATTTGTTATTATTTTGGTTTTACTTCAATTCTCTTTGCTTTCACAAATTTGGAAACTTTTGCAATAGTCAACATCTTTTTGCTTGGTAGAGATGATTTAGTAAACCAATGCCCATTACTAAATCCTGGATCCATCACTGACACAACTTTGTTACTGTATAGTTATTATGGATATTACAAACTGTCAAAATGTAACTATACAGTTAAAAAAAGCCCCCAGGAGCACTACAGACAGGACCGTAGCCGAGAGGATTTCCTGAGTTCCAACAGAACGAACAAATAATGGAGAAGAAAAAAGAAGGAGAAAGGACGTTCATATTAGCTTGGTGGATAGAATGTTCCATGGTGTCCAATGATCACCCCGCCCGCGAAATTATTTTTCCCACTAGGGTTCCAGTCATCAATATGAATATTCATCCTTTCGTCTTCGGAATAAAACTACGCACGCGCGTGGACTAAAAAAGTTGTGGTCGTTTCCGTTGCCATCAAATCCCTCAAATTGCCGGTACACTTATAGGCCTTAGGCTTAGATCTTTTAAAGATCATCTTTATCTAGATCCAAATCCTAAACACTTGTCAAAGTGCCATTAATGACAAGACAAAATGCTAGGCTATGGCATTAACTTTATTTCAAATCTGGACTTGTCTAATGCCTGCAGTCGACTAATGCCATGGTTCGCTTAGAACTTGTTGATTCCGAACTGTACGTTTACTTACGTTAAACCAATGAGCTTGGTAGCCTTGATTTAATAGGTCTAGTTTGTATATAGTGTGTGTATTTGAGTTTTGTCAGACGTGTATCAATCAGATTTGATCATTTACGTCTGGGACCGACCTTTAACGTCACCATCCGAAAGACGTGACCAGGGCTCGAACCTCGGACCTCTGCATCAATTTGTAACTTCCCCACATAGCTTGGATTACAGGCGCACGCCACAACGCCCAGTTATAGAACAAGTAACACAATTGCCTATTTCAAGCACGGGAAATGAAATACTTATTTAATAATTAGTAGAGAAAATTCTATCGATACACTAGCAGAGAATTTACTCGGCGATTGAAATAGCTGTGAAGAGCTGCGCGTTTACATTCACATGCATATTAAAACGTTACCTTGTGCATGAAGTTATACACGAGTGTAGAATCAGAGTGGTCTATTAAGATCTAGATCTAGAGCCTAGACTAGATCTAAACTAAATTCATTTAGATCTAGGACTAGTTTTATATACGGACTAGACCTATTAAACCAAGGCTACCAATGCAAAGCTCATTGTTCAGAATTAACAAGTTCTAAGTTAACCATGTTAACCATTAGTCGACCGCATGTATTAGTCAGAAGGTCTGATTTGAGATAAAGCCTTGCCTAGGCTGGCCACATCCGAGCCTAACATTTTGTCTTGTCATTTATGGCAATTTGATGAATGTTTAAGAATTGGAGGTAGATATAGATCTAAGGCCTATAGGAATGATAGGGTACAGGTAATTTAAGGGTGTTGATGGCAGCGCAAACGACCGCAAGGGTGGTCCTATTCCGAAGACGAAAGTCATGAAAATTCATACTGACGTGCGGAACTGCGGTCGGAAAAATAATTTTTTCTGGGACGCACTGTATATATATATATATATATATATATATATATATATACAGTGCGTCCCAGAAAAAACGAAACCGAGATTTAGTGATGATTTATCATAACTTCATCATAAGTAAAATAGACAAATGACCTACCAACGTAAAGCTTAGAATCTCCTCTTTTATCTGGTACTACTTAGATTATTCCTCATTCACGCATGAGTGAGCAAAAACAAGTCAAAGAAAGGATGCCAAAAACTCATTTGGCGGGGGGTATCTAAATTTCAAAAAGAAAGTCACATGACTAAAAAGTTAAATATCTGCTCTTTTATTTCATACCTTAATCACAAAAAATGGTCAAGAAGTAAAAAAGTTATGATCTCTCGAAACAATGCTTGTATTTCCATAATTTCAGTAAATAAACGTGTTTTCACCAGTTTCCCACAGAAGCTATCGCACGGTAACAAAAGAGTTAATGCATGGCTGATTGTCAACAAAACGGAGCGTCGAGTGAGTTTGAACGCTAGCCTGTGAAACATCTTCATTTTATGAAATTATTGAAATTCAAGCCTTATTTCTAATAACCAGAACTTTGTTATTCCTTGACCATTTTCTGTAATTGAGGTATCAAATTAAAGAGCAGATATTGAACTTTATAACAATGTGGTTTTTCTTTTAAAACCCAGTTACGGCCCGCCAAGTGACTTTTTGGAATCCCCTTTTCAAATTGTTTTTGCTCACTCATGCGTGAATGAGAAATAATTTAAGTAATTCCAGATGAAAGAAGAGATTCTAAGCTTTAAGATGGTAGGCCATTTGTCTATTGTATTTGTGATTAAGTTATGATATGTGAGGGCTTACATAGTCATTCAGTTTTACACTTTTACACGGCGGCACATAGGACATCGAAATATATCGTTCTCTCTGATAATGAGAGAAAAACGTCAAACTTCATGCACGTTTCACATTTGATAGACAATGATCTGATAAGCTTTTAGTGTTGTTAAGCCAAATTAAGACAAATACCACATATAGGTCATACATCAAATGGAACGTTCTCGTTCAATCACGATAAAGATCTGTTTCAAAGTTTAAATGAACTGGCTCGTGTATAATATACATGACTTGTGCATGAAATGTTGGGTCACATACGTTCAAAGATCAATGACATATAGGCCGATATTTTTAATATTTTATAACTTGGGTGTGCAATATATACCTAATTTTGTAAAGACGGAGGCGTAACCATGATAAATCTTTACTGATTGCAGTCAAGAATCCATATTTTGTTTGTATCGTAATTTCTAATAACTATTTATATATCGAAATATGTATGCGGTTTTCATGTTACTACATAAAGTTTTGTTAATGTCCATGAGGAGGTAACCAGGATATGGTTAAGGGAGCACATTTCGTCATCAAAGAGAAAGTGTATTATTCATTTTAATTACACAGCAAAAATAAAGCTTTTGGGAATCGACAATTGGCTATACATAATTATAGGATTAATGAAATCCTTGCGTTGAAATTCAGCAAATGGGTTTAGAAACATCGTTCACAAAATATGAATATTCGAAACTCTTTCGCTATTGAATATCTTGAAAATGAGGATGACGTTTGTATTGTGTTTTGTTGATTATTGTTCCCTTTTCATTTTTTAGATATCAACGAGTGTGCTACCTTTCCCTGTCAGAATGGAGGTACCTGTATCAATGAAGTAGCGGGACACTCATGCGTGTGTCAATATGGATACACAGGAGCATCATGCGAAGAATGTAAGTACACCAAAACATCCCGAAAGAAATTATGAAAACACTGAAGACACCGGTTAGAAAAAATATCTAATTTTAAGTCAGCAAATAACCCTATGCATCTCCAATTTAGGTCAACATTAGGATAGTCGGCACACTACTGATCGCGGGGGTTTCGTGCAAATCATTGTTAATTCGTACAATGCTAACAAACTTATGTTGCACTTTGGGTCGGGATTCAATGGTAAGTGTCATTGCAGGGAAATACCCAGAATATAATAAGATGGCTAAAGCATTATTATTTGGTACTTTTATCCAAAGCCAATCTCCGTAACGAAAGTAAAATGTGAATGATTTCACAGAACAGCTAGCGCTGTAACTTGTCCTTAAATAGTGTAAGATAGGTATGTTCCTTAAGTTTATATGGAAGAATCCGGAAAGAGAAGTAGATATATGTAAAGAGGATATATTTATGCCTTGATAACCATATGCAGTTTTAAATGGCATTCGTTAATTTTGATACGAGATGTCCTATTTATGTAGAAAATAGATTGGTATTGTTGTATATACTATGGAAATGTTTGTGGATATGATTGGGTATCAGTTATCTGTTGCTCAAAACGTAATGTCAGTTTGGTAAAACTGTATTTGCTTGTGGTTGTTTACCAGCATTTCGTTGTTTTCTTTCCTTTCTTTTTAATTCTGCCAAGATACACTGTGCGATCTTGAGGGGGTATGGTACAATAGCCGCAATGACGAATTCACCCTTCAAAAGACCACAACAGGTGTCCTCTTTGGAACCTACCGTACACGAAGCCACATACTTGCTGGAGTGACAGGTTAGTGTGTATTTACAGAAAAAGTGCTCCCTCTCTCTCTCTCTCTCTTTCTCTCTCATGCCTAAAGTTCGATTTTCGAGTTTCAAATACAAGCATAAAAAGTAGACAAATCTAATAATAAACATCTTGTAGAAGTCTATTAAATAAGAACATTTTGGAAGATTTTGATATTTGTTTTATTACGTCACATGCTCAGCAATCCATCATTTGTCTATTTTCACACAATGGATAATCAGAAATCATAATTCACACTCGCTTCAAAGAGAATTATATCCAATCAAAATGATCATGATCCATTTACAGAAGCATTTTTTTTTAAATTTAGGGATATAGATATTTTGTTTCATTGTTACAAATAACATTTGGCTTCCTGGTGCAGTGTAACTACACAATATAAAGATTTCAGTGGTCGCCTAGCCGCCATGTCAGCTTCATAAATAGCGTGCTTTCGCAAACACTACGGAGAATCTTTCTACGACGCACCATTTCTTTTGAAAATGCAATTCAAATCAAAATGGACATCTGAGAGGTTTTAGTCGAATGTTAATTGGTGGACCAGGACTGCAGATCAACGGGAGAATCCGTAGATTCAGACAAAAGAGCATTAGAATCAATTACTCTGCCGTGGGCCTTATTATAACACTCAAAGGTATTGGTAAAAATAAATCCAAAGTGAGGTACTTATGGAACTGGTCTGACATGCACGAGGCACCGCCGCGCCGCGGCGATGGTATTTGTACCAATATAATGGATATATCAGCTGTGGGTATATTATTCTTAAAGCCCGGGCAAAAGTATGAGAATTATAGGAAAGTCATGTGGATGCTTGTTATTTGATCAGACATCCTCATTTCCAACTACATAGTACAAACGTTTAATATAAATTTGGTATGTACAACATGGTTTGGTGTATAAACCTGACAGTAGAAGTTAAACCTTTATACAACAAAGTTTAATTCAGCATGGTTTTTGGAATGTTGAACACTTGATAATTAGTTTCTGTAGAGTTCATATATGGAACAGCATTTTTACTGTACGTGACTTGACTTTCGAACTCGTCGCTGGTCTTCAGTCAATCATTCGATTCACATCACAATTCATCATTATCCCAACCTCAATGGCGTCGACACGAGAAAAGAGATATCCTTATGGGGCGAATGGTAGCAAATGTTATGAGTTGATTTGCATTGAAATTGCTTTGCGGTGTGTTCCTCCTACATTTTCTTAAAAACCATGCATGTTTACTTGTGTATTTTTTTTCATCACAATCATGCCTGCAGACAATAGCTTTGCCTTTGGGTATTCGGTGTTGACTGGGGCTTATCCCATTCCGACCTTCGGTCTTACTCTGGTCCGAGACTCTGGCAGATCCACTACCTGCTGGACTGGACAGTGTCAGGTCTGCGATGGGCAAGAGATCCTCTATTCGACTTGGATCAACACACAAGCCGTTAGTACATGCGACGAAATTAATCTAGCAACCAGGTAAGCTAACAAGGTTCCATAATAATCATTAAGAGCATCTTATTGGCTGACATTGGCAAAGATTTGTTAGACAATATTTGCTTGTGCCTGATCGGTATAAAGGACATGCTCAGTGCGGGGCTCAGTGTGCCCATAAATTAGTTTTTTTTTAATAAATGAATGGAGGAAAAAATAGCGGTGAGATTATGATGAAAATCTGTCAAAAAATGACTAAATTATGAGAATTTTAACTTTTGATTTTATGTCGTCACAGACGAGCAGCTCCTCCACATGTCATGTGATAAAAAAACGTCATTTTCTATTATAAAAATAAGAAAATAAAAATATTTTCATTTCGTGGTGGATATATCATCAGACACATCATGTAATGCCCTCTTATAAAATACTTTTTCCCCATTCATCGGGTTCCCTAAAAAAGGGGGGGGGGTTATAAAGTGTATGATAAATGATGGATTGTGAACTGCTTCCATGTGACCTCACATTTCATAACTCTCTTGTTTGATTTTCAGCAAACTTTCACTAATAATTACAGCTTTGTGTATATATTTTGTAATTACATTTTCCTGTGATGATAGGAACCAATCTATTGATGTTTGTAATACATTGCATAAAGTTTGCATTTCGTCCACCCTCTAAAGACCTTTTAGAGGACACAGCCATTGCAACAATGGCTCAGATAAGTCATTCATCCACATCCCTTGTTTACTATTCAAATCGTATAGCATTTTCATTTGTGGTTTTCGCTGTGTACACTGTAAAAATGTAGTGCTAATTTAGCACTTACGGTGCTTGAATAGTGACTGTCCTACGAGTGCTGATTTTCTCGTTTAAATTGAACTAAAAAATTATTATTATTATTATTTTATTTGGCATTCAAAAGACAAAGAATACAAACAGATCAAAGACAAGATCAATCAAACTTGTACATGATAGAGAAAATAAGACCTGGATGAGAGTTGGAGAGGCTGCCTGGGTATGGAAAAGGCTAACTTAATAGCCATAACCCACAGGTCTTCCTCCCCAAACCTCCCAACCCCATCCAGGTCATAACAGTAATTGTGAAAATAAAAATAAGATGAAGATATTTAGAATCGGTAAAATACAATGGTCATTCATGTGACTTTGTCACCTCAAGTCAACCCCCACAATGCCTCCCCAATCACATCATTATGTATCTACAAGAATTAGAATGATAAGCATCAAACATTAAAGCAATCGTAAATTTAAAATTGTAAATAATACTGCATCTACCATAAATAATTGGATATAGGACAATAAGAATTGATAAAACCATATAAGAGAGATCAAATGACATGATGTAGAGGCTGGAATAGGCCGGATTAAATTTAGTGTATAAATTATGAATAAACTTGCTCTTTAGTTGAAATTGGTCAATGGGGAAAATAATAAATTAAACATTATAGAAGGAAATATTATAAATCAGACATCTAATTATTAAAAAAAAAACACAAAGAATTTCACGACGAAGGAGGTTCAGAACTTTTGAGATGTTTCCAGATACAATTTCATCTTTGATATGTGAGGGCATACTTTCCCATATAATTGGAAATCTATGTATTGCAAACCAAACCAAATAGCACTCGTAATGCAGTCACTATACAAGCACTGTCACTATACACTATACAAGCACTGTTAGTGCTAAATTAGCACTTCATTTTTCACAGTTTATTTTTTTTATTTATTGCTTTATCTGTTAAACATGGCACATAAAACCAAATCAGACCAAACCAAATTAAATCAAACATTGCATGTTGTTTTGCAGAATCGGCCAAGATGAATGGACTCGCTACCAGCAGCGTCAAGCACCTCAGGCTGCAGCACCCTAGATATTGAGAGGGCGCAAATAAAAAGAAAACTTTCTTTTATTTAGGCTAGTATCATGAGAGGAAAGGGTAAAAGTGAAACGGCATGTATCAACTGAAAATGCTTACAAACATGATACTAAAGACATTTATAAATCGACCGGTATATGGATAATATTTGAGACTGACGTTATGATATAAATACTAAGATTCTATATTTTGATAGTTTTATATTACGTACGTATCGTTATACAGAGGTGTTTCGTATTGTAATTTAATCTGGTGATGCTTTTTTTTCAACGGGAAAGGGAAATTGGTGAGATCTGTATTTTGCTTATTATCTGTCTAGAGTTATTGTATATAAATGAACGTTACCACATAAGAGGACTTGATTTTTTTTTTCTCTTTCCAAAATGTTTCATTACCAAATAGATTACTTCACATCGTATTTAGAATATTATGATTTAAGGGAGATTGTTATTTTGGAAAAGTAGCCACTTCTTGGCAACGCTTCCGTGCATTTAACTTCAAAGCAATTGTATGTCTCGTGTAAGTCTTTCGAAATCTCGCATATTGTAATAGTTGTCACTCTCACCATGTAACTTCCTAGATTTTAACAGGTTATTAGTGTATATCTATGTGTGCTTACGATATTGTGAAATGGTATGCATACTTTTAGAAATTAGATAATAGATAAAAAAAGTGAGGATATTTATCTCATACGATTATAATCAATGAATTACATGTACCATTATGATAATAATTTTCAATGCAACATGTGTGACCATAATGAACAAGAATCTTGCTAGCATTAATAGATCATGGATCTAATACAACTACTGCAAGCCCGGAGGGGGGGGGTGTCAAATATATTACTGTACAAAACGTGTGTGGTGTTTTCAAGTTTTGGACGCGGGCCACGCGTGCACTCGTTAATGGTATCAAAAACACCGATTTTTTTTTAAATTTGTGGTTTTGAAAGACTTAATATAGTGACTGTATGAATAATGTGCTTCGCACTGTTTTTAGAAAAAAAAACAATAATTTCACAGCGTGGACACCCGATGGTGTGTTCATACAGACGACGATTTGAAAATGTGGCTCACACTGGTAAGTTGCTCAAATCTAACAGTGTGAATGTGATTTCATTGACTTTAGTTCATGAATAGATATTGTGTTGTAAGAATGTACATTTAAGGAAGCATTGACTTCATATAAGTATATGTCTATCCTGCATTATCTGTAATTTAGAATGTAAAATAAAAAAGTAGCCTACATTTTAGATTTTCAATTTTAATGTGATATATTGTTATAGGGAATCTTATAACAGTGGTATACAAGCCGACTGCTGTGTAAAAAAAACATATGCATAGTATGTTCACAACTCGACTTTTTGTTATTTTACTGTTTCTGTTTTCGTTCAAGTCCGTATGCGACCTGCGAAGTGTTTTTTTTTAAATGAATTGCTGTTATGAATAAATTATTATCGCACTGATTAGGGTCCGTAGGCCTATACTTCAAGTTTAATATGAAACTCAGGATTAACTCTAAAAGAAAAATATTTTTTTTAATCGACCGAGACGGACTTAGCTCAACAAGCTGCACATGGCGTAACATATTTCTTTAGATATAATTTTGTTTCTATGGATGTAAAAAAAATATTACTACATTGATCTTTCAAGCTATAAACTCGATTGGGAAAGTATAATTTATTTAAGAATATTAGGTTATGAATGAGAATTATTACATTGTAAACAGATATTAAGGATATCATACACTCTAGGTTAGATGTGCATTGTTTGTTGTGTGTTCCAGTTTGGACGGGAAATTTGTTCCTCCCACGACCCAAAGAGATAACTGAATGTATTCCATCTAACGGTGGGGCACGTGTGCCTTCTCGGATGCACCTTTCAATAGTAAGAACCCATTTAAGGTAGTAGCTCTGCAAGAAAGGTTACCATGTGTTCAGATTCTTAGTGACATATAATACGCCCTTAAATACAAAACGATGTGGTTTGAAATGCTTATGAAGATACTTTCACACTGAAATTCTGCAGTGAGAGTGGTCATTCATCCAAATAGAGGGCTTTGATAAACGAGTCAGTGGAAGAATTAACGGTGAGAAGACATTTGTTTGCACACTGAGCATACAGATGGACTCCGTAATTTCAAAGAGGCAGTGGGCTTATGTTTTCCTTCCAGCGGAAAACCATTGTATGGCTCCTTTTTAAATCTACGTTTGCACCCTGTGTACGTTATTTTATACTATATTTTGTGAATTTCTGTTATAATTTCATCTTATCGATCCTAAAGATTTGTGTGGTTTGTTATCATTATAGAATCATCTCCGAACAGTACTCATTATTTTCAGGGTTTAGTGCTTCATACTTTACTATCTTAAGATATTCATTCGGGTATGTGGGTTGAACAACCAATCTGGTTATCTTTGTAATTTTTTGAAAGCCACTGGATTTTCATTAAAGATTTAAAATGGTAAACGAACATTTTTTGTGGTCTGTGTTTGTCACAAACGAGTAAACTTTTATCATTTGCATATATCATATCCCGCCGGCACTGCCATTGGAAGGTGGCCACTTTAATTCGTACATGGACTTTACAAATGGACGCTAAGCGAATGATCAAACCTGAATGATTTTCCCGTGTTGTCTCACCATGATTTTCGTAACAGGGTATATTCTACCCCTTTTTCCTTATTTTTTACGGTAAAAGAATTCACAAAATTTGCCATTTTCATGGTGAGGGTTACGTGTGTACATCGCCCGGTATTACAAAAACATTGCGAAAATGGCATCCCAACTGGTAAGTCGGGGGCTCGGGTAAGGTCTTAATGTATTTGTATTACTGAAGCACCTTCTTTTTTGACATACAATTTGCAAACTCCAGGACTCATCGTATTTATAGTGTTGGCTAATTGACATCGTATACTTACAGTTTATTGGTGCGCAATGCTCAGTATTAAACATAAATTGCCCCGAATCTCTAGCTCCTCTCTCTCTATGTTCGTTTTTCCCCAATCCCTCTATCACAAATACATGCTATCTCTGTCTCACTCAAACACATCAATTCTCTAATATATCTCTCCATCCTCCGATCGGGCCCCTTCTCTTATTTTCCACTCGTTCCTTACAAACAAAACACTTTCATCCGAAGGTATCCCAATAAGAACAAGTCGTAATAATGTCGATAACATGATTTGTAGGCAGGCGCGGATCCGGGATTTTCAAAAGGGTTGGGGGCACATTTTCCAGAGGGGAAACAAAAAAGTTTTTAACCCCAAAATAAGGACATTTCGAGGGGGGGCGGCACACTTCTGTTATAACGGCATTTTTACATTACACATTTTAATTGTGCCTTTCAAAGGGGGGGGGGGTGAATCCGCCAGTGATTGTAGGAAACCTCAATGTCCGATCGCAATGCCACGTACGCTCTCATACAATATTAGGGACTTTTCGCACTGTGACGCAGAACGGTTTCAAGAACAAAGAAAACGTATAGTCAAATGCCCTTCCTGACAATGAATGACCCAAAAGTCTTTGTCCACAATTGGTGAATCAAAACAGCATTTTATTCCTGGACAAACGGCATATTTGCAACTTTTTCGTCAGTTCCGAAACTGAGGACGATTTGCTATTCCGGTTCGACAAAGACCTCCCAGCAGTCGTTTAACGGATAATGTCAATACATTACTGTGTTCTCGAATTGATTCTGCCTCCACCTTCGAGAACGTGCTAATAGCATACATACTGATCATATGATGACCTATTGGCTCGTATTCTGAAGTCGGGTTTAACTTAAACTCAGGTTTGAAGCTGTGGTTTAAGTATGGACAGCCAATTCTTACATAAATCACTGACGATAGAGATATCATATTTCAGCTCATTTGACTCTCAAATCACTCATACTTGTCTATGAAGTATAAACGATAATTAGATTCACCATCGATGAATCAGGAAAGAGAGCAGTAAACATAAGAACATATAACCTAATAAAAAATTGACACCTTTGGCTTCCCATAATTTTAGCAGAGTTAGACCATGGTCTAAGTTAAACCTGACTTCAGAATACGGGCCATTGAATTTACAATGAAAATCAGACAATGTTCATACATTGCATCAATGTTTGATCATCGCAGCATTTTATTAAAAACACAATAAAAGTATAGAAACAAGCAGTGTATATAATCAGACATTCACATATTTTATTTTCGACGTCATACTTTTATAAAACATGATCAAATTTATTTTAGATGGTACGTTGACACTATAAAATCGATATATATACATATATGAAAAACTAAAATACAAACAGACAGTATGTTAGATGTATAGGATGGAATAAGAATAAGTAAAACTATTTTCAAATTAAAGAATGAAAATTCAAAGAAAAAAATCTGGATGTGACGAAGTGATTTAAATACGAAAAGTTTTGTCATTGATCATTATTCTCAAGATATTTTAAAAATATTTCATATAGCAAAAATGTCAATGTTTAAAAATAGACTTTCCCAGCGACAATTACAATTGCAATATCGAATTTCATTCTTTGATTAATTATTCTTCACAAGATATTGTAAAAAAATCTTTTATACAGCAAAAATGCTATGTTGAAGAATATAATTTCCTAGCGATGATATAACGATAATATACGTTTTAGTTTATATCGTTTCAGAAGTTTTCTTTTAAGTGCATAGGTTTCGATAAAAGATATTAGTACTTTTCAAACAAATTTACAACACATGTTCTGGATAAAGACGCTGCTCCTACATATCAGGCTGAGGTGCAATACTCTGTTCATAACGAGTCCATTTGTCTTGTCCAACCCTGCAAAAATAAATATTTGTTAAAGATAATTTGTAAATTTGTTAAAACAATACTATTACACAGAACACATTTATATTGCTAATGAGGCGTGAACATTTCTTTATCACTTTTGTTAAATTTCGCAATTTATACATATCATTGTGAATGCATTTTTTTCGGGGGGGGGCAGGATGTATAACTAATATTTGAAGAATCTCGAAAGCAAGGGAGTAAAGCAACCGGATTTTGCTGTTTTTGTATAGGATTTTGGGCACAATTTTGCTGAATTTTGTGAAAATTTTCACTAAAAACGTGTTAACTTTCAACATTTCTGGGGAAATATATCTTGCCACCCCCCCCCCCCCCCTCATTGCGTACGGCCATCCGTTCAATGAGAATGGTTGCGGTTATTTTTTTCTTTGTCGGAAATATTGTTCTGGCCATTTTTCTTCAGAAACATAGGTACAGTGGAATGGAATGGAAATTGAATGGGTGAATAGATGCTTAAGCGAATAGATGACGACATGTACATGAATTATAAACCAAGATACGAACGCATGGATGGATGGATGGATGGATAGATGGATGGATGGATGGATGGATAGATGGACGGATAGATGGATGGATAGATGGATGGATAGATAGATGGACGGACGAACGATAAAAAAGGGAATAAAACGAATAAATACACTCACATATTTGATTTCTTGATTTCCTGGCATGTGCTGACCATGTTTGTATTGATCCAAGTGGTGTACAGAACCTCCTCTCCATCACATAAATGGCATTGGCCGGTCCAGCTGGTAGTTGATTGACCGTTATCACGGACTACCGTAAAACCGAATGATGGGAAGTCGTAGTTGTTGCTCGCGTATCCGACCACGACGGTTGGGGCTAAAATGAAAACATTGCGAATTAACCAGCACATTACAAATGCCAAGGCTAGGACAAAAATCATTCTTTATGAACAGTGACTCCTCAGATGTTAAAAAAAATTAATAATCAAAAGGATGCTATTTTGTAAAATAACCCGAATATGATTTGTCTTTCTATAGTGGATATTTAGGCACAACTATAAAAATTGAAATAAAAACAAAGAATGGGAAAATTACAAGAGCTCCAAACCTGGGTCCCATCTTTCCGATGGTGACAACACAGATTGGGCACCGAAGTAAATAATCAAAGAATACGTCTATAATAAAAAAAAATCAGTTTTATATCTCCATGATCAAAACCTTTTACAGGTAACATCTTGCTCAATTCATTTTCTTCAGAAGACATTCCAACTATGCTGCAAAGTTACACCTAAAATTCGAATCCTGGAATATACAGGGAACCTTTTTTTGACCAAGCAACTTGATGTGACATAAAACTCATCTGGTGATTGAATACTCGAGAATACCTGGGTTGTTTCCAATATTTAGGCCATGCTTATTTTGCAACGTCCAGGAGACAACACCCTAGTCCTTATCCGGATCTACCCCCTCACCAACTGTTATAAGAGGTATTTACCTGCGTATCCAAGTTCACGTTCGTTGGCCGTCATGTAATCTCCAAGCATCATGCCTGTGGATGTCTTTGTAATCGTGATCTGATCGTTGCACTCGTTGTACCATACACCTTCCAAATCACAGAAACCAACTGAAAAACAAAAACAGTAATTATAATTTTGGTGTAAGGCATCGGTCAACACCGATTTAATCACGACATTAACCAACTTCTAAATCCTGATCGATAAGGGACAGGCGGCCAGTCAAAGGTATGTTGATAGGGTGGGGGTCGGGAATATGGGGGGGGGGGGGCAAGATGACTATTGGTGAAGTCAATCTTTTTTTGTCAATTTGACAACATGAGTGAAATAGTGTTAAACAACCCAGAACTCGTTTCTACACTTCGCTTATTTTTCTTTGCATTTATGTTCCCTTTTAAATGGTTTTCTCCCTCTTTAAGAAATCAGATTTTTTTTATCGTGGGTTTATGATAACATTTGTGGTCATCAATTACCTTCTTCACAGTTGACACCAGCGTATCCGAGGGGGCACTGACATGTGTACATGGCAATGCCATCAATACAAACACCACCATTCTGGCATGGAAGACTGGCACACTCGTTGATATCTGCAAGATAAAACGTGTGTTGATATCGTAAATATACAATCTATTACTTTATTGGGGCAATGCCATAATCAAGCACTACGTACAAATTCTTTACATTCCCTACATGTGAATTAGCCTCCTAAAAGGATACTTTTGCATTTCACATATACTACATAATCAAGGTTTTCAAAATTTCAAGTAGGTCTTCTGGGGGTCAGTTCAGTCAGAAATAGAATTAGGATCAGGAAATTATATTTTATTTTATTCCAACCAATGGCAACTCTTCGAGAACGTTGCACCTTTTAATTTAACTTTTCGTACAGCAACCCTGCTGGGATTAACCCGTGTGATATCTACTTACCAATTTCACAGTTTTGTCCGGCAAATCCGACAGGGCATTCGCAAATATAGTTAGCTCCAACATTTACGCATGTAGCGCCATTCTGACATGGCAAACTCCTGCATGCATCAAGTGCTACCAGAATAGAATGAGGAATAGGGAAATAACACGGGTCACGTAGTGAAAATGCATTAAGAATTGAAAATACATATGTTCGGTTTTGTAAGTAATTGTTAAGATAACAAAAAATGCATCAATGAACCCTTGAACAAAATTAAAGTTGAGTAGATATAGTTAAAAATGAAGCTGGAAATACCATGGCATTCGAAGCCTGTACAAAATTTAGGGAAACGGCAAATGAGACTTTTTTTAACAATTTCAAACCTAGATGGCTTTAACTTACATATCTCGCAATAAGTCCCGGAGTAGTTCGGAGGGCACTGGCAGACAAAACCATTGACACCATCCACACAGGTTCCACCATTCTGGCAGGGATCGCTTGCACACTCGTCGATGTCTGAAACAAAGAAATATTATAAATCTAAGGGACTATGGAAATCTATAAGCTTCAAAATAGCACGTGCTATTCTAAAAGGGCACCCAATCGTTTCCACCGTTCTCTATCTAGTCAAAGTAATCTCTGCATCACTCCTAACACGCACCAACTCACAATCATGAAACAACGTCTCCGTCTGATTTTAAAGCTGTTCTTAAAGGTTGACCGACTTAATCCATCATCCACACTTTTCTCAACTTTCATCTTGTGAAATTTCGTTACTCTATCTGCTTGTGTTAGTTTATATCATAAATGTTATCTATTCAGCTAGGTGTTTATAAGGCTATCTTTTCATCGGTTATAAAGGAAATTGTAATATCCGAAGATAGAAATATGCACATGCAAATAACAAATACATTTATCATATATTTGATTATATATCTGAAAGATCAAGTCACATCAAGCTTGTTGACATTGCGTATTCTGTGCAAGTATGATGTCCATATACTTATATGCTTTGAGGATAAATATTTAATAAAGTCTTTCTTTGAAAATGTTCTTACTCTATGACTTAGGGCTTGGTGATACTCGAAAAAGTTAATATTTATTTGTTTGAAGTTACAAACTACTTACTGATCTCACAGTCACTGCCAGTGAATCCGGGTACACAGGTACAAAGATATCCATTAACCATATCGGTACAAGCACCGCCATTCTGGCAAGGGTCGCTGGCACATTCGTCAATATCTGAGGAATAAACGCAAGAAGCAAATAAGTAAATGTCCGATACTACCCTGATAGGGTGCAATCTTCAACATTTGGTTCCCTTAGCACATCCCATCCCAAAGACGGGCAATATGAACAATATGGACTTTTACGAAAAACAGCATAATACAATAGGTGCGTGCCGTTCCTCGCACACAGCACGCAGGCTGTCTTCTCCTGCAAAAGAATCGGCATGGCATTTTTATATCAAATTTCTATTTTTTCATTTGAACAATGATTAAACTGAATTAGCAGTTAATATAAGAAAAGTTACGCTGAACTAACAGGCAATCATGAAAATGCACAAATACACATACACATTCACAATCATATTATTGACAAATGGTAAACACAATATGAGTGAAGTAATCAAAAGCGAAAGGCAATATTGTCGAGTATTTTATATCCAGGGTATGGATCCAGGCACATCAAACTTACTGAATTTTGGGGTTTTCTAAACTTGTATATCATTTTTTAAAGTATTACATGCACTTCGTATTTGATAATATAATGTGGAGAAAAAATGAATAGTCTTTCTTTGAAAATGACCTCCATATCTAATATGGCAATTATCGTTATTTCACGAAAATTCCACAAACGAATTAGAATTAGAACGAATTAGAATAGGAAAAGAGCAATTGTCTTACATTATTTTGCTAATATACATGGCTTGACAAGCCGATTTTCGCTCTTTAAAAGTACCAATAAATAGTAATCGGAAAAAAACATGCTATATAACAAGAAGTTTACAATTGACATTGACAATGACATCATTAGCTTGTTACGCCGAATTGAAGGTCTGAACAAAATACCAAGGACAAGAACATGTGCGTTACAGAAGACACAAGATGACTCACGATACGTTTCGACTTCCACGTAAAACACAGGTGTTACTCTGGTTAATGACTTTTAATCGTTTCACATAAAATGCTAACCACTGAATAACAGTGCCATCTTTCCCATATGACAAGTGAAGAACTCAAATGTTCTACAATGAGGGCGACTTGAAAGTGAATGGTCCTTTTTGGTCAGCTTCACCAATAATGAATAGCTCATACGTTCATCCTAAGATTCACACATTCAAACAAGCATCCACATCCAATCAATATACACTTTTGCACCACACATCATCAACCGCTGCATATAACTTAAATGCTTAATTTTCAAACGTTATTAAGGATACGGTGATATACGTGCAACTGGTGGCACATTTGCCGTTCGAAACAAGTTCCTAAAGTCAATCTGCTGATGATTTATCAGGATTCCAATGATAAAAGCTAGTGTTTTTGTGTGTTACGTTAAAATTCAAGTTTCCATTTCCAATTCGTATTTAGAGAATACGTTACCAGTCTGGCAGATAACCCCAGTATATCCTGCTGCACACTGACAAGTGTATCCGTTAACCATCTCAACGCAAGTTCCTCCGTTCAAGCAAGGCGCTGATGCACACTCGTCGATTTCTGTAAAAGGGGGAATTATTACATCATTTACACGATTATAATCGTCCGTGTCTGATTCATATTCAACTATAACTATCTCATCATCTATTTCATTATTAATTCCACCGTTATTGTTGCCAGTTTCATTATTAATGTATTGTTATTTCTGAACTTGTTCCCTCATTTAGATAAGCCTAAAAAACATTTAAGTCTTTCAAAGTCTTTCAAAACAGATGTGATGGATAACACGCAGAATTACGATCAAAAATGATTTTGCATATACATGGACATACACTTGTCCTTTGATTTATCAAAATGTCAGTTTTGTCCATATTTATTCAAGTTAAATCGGGAGTCGGGGTGGTGTCTTACCAGTTTCGCAATTTGCGCCGGTGTAACCTGGTGCGCAATTACATGTGTAGCCGTTAACTCCATCGAAACACGTTCCGCCATTTTCACAAGGATCTGACTCGCATTCATCAATATCTGTAGAAATAAAAATACAAGAAACGATAAGAAGGTTCTATGGTCGCTCGTTTTTCTATTAAAGCTCTACATCGTCCCGCAAAATAATCATACTTTAAAATAGTTGTTTGAACTCACTATGGAGGACGGCTCGATGCCGTTGAACTTTCCTGGTTTCCCAAAGGTTCGTCAAATTTGCACATGCTATATTCAATATGAATCTATTGATTTCAATCTTCTAATCAAATGAAGTACTATATTGTAAGTGGGTTCAAGTTTCATAATTCAAACAAAAATAATCAAGCGTTTGCCTTTTATCATAGGGAATGTTGACATAGTATTGGTACATACTGGGGTAAAATTTGAATATTAAAATTATTTGAGATGGAATAAAGAAATGTACAATCATGTTAACTTCAATTTGTCATTAACACGTAGAAGGGCAAAATAGGAGAGAAGTTAACTGCTGTGGCGATTTCGATCAGCAGATCAGTTTGGGGTTCTAAGGGAGTGGCCAGCTTAATAATAAAATAATCAGTGTCTTCCAAAAGAACCAAGGTAAAAATCGGGCAAGGATATCGATGAAAATAGGGGGAATGTAGATATTTTCTTCACCCCCTTCTAGTGCAGCCTTTTTGTAGCTTTGTCGTGTGGTTTTGTCTGCTTACTGATTTGACAGTTGACACCGGTGTAGCCAGGAGCACATACACACTCGTAGAGGTTAATTCTGTTGAGACACTGTCCACCGTTAAGACATGGGGTACTTGCACACTCGTCAATATCTAGAGATAAAAAATGTTTTCCATTAAATACGTTAATACAATAAATCATGGGCGCTTGTAAAATTGGTTGTTGACTAAAAGAAAATGCTTAGGGATACTAGTAGAATATTTTATTAAAAAATTCAAGCCTGTATATGCTTTTGGCTCTTATTGTCAAAGTAATCTCCATTAAGAGTATGATGTCACTAATGAATTTGAGAAATAATTCATGGCAATTGTGTATGATAATACTTACCAGTTTCGCAGTGAGTGCCAGAGAATCCAGGAAGGCAGAAGCAGAGGTAACCATTGACCTGGTCAATACATTGACCACCGTTTTGACAGGGGTCGCTCGCACACTCATCGGTGTCTGGAAATGAAAACGTTTGTTTACGATTATGATTTTTTTTGATACACATGTTAGATACCATCCACGCGAAAATTCTTTCTTAAATGCTTTATGGGCGCATGATTTCTAGATTTGTGCTTAGATGCAGCATAATACCTTTGGTTCAATCAAACGATTTTACTGGTCACTTCATGTAGTTCGCATTAATGTTGGAAAATGTAAAGTAATACAAAATAAAGCTAGGGCAATCCTGCAAGTAAATATTACTTTATTCATTTACAATACAACGTCACTTTCTCAAACTCGTAAAATATTGCCATTTCATTAATCTCTCTAGTACGGCGTCCCCTACGTTTCATAAACAGGTCCAATGATTTTAATCTTTGACATTGATTGCAATATTGGTGCTTCATTGTTGGTTATTGCCGTTTACCTCTTTCAATTATTCGAATTCGAACGCGTGGATTGAGATAAACAAGTCAGCTGGGCACGTAGTTTAACCGCCTATGGGCTAGCCAATGTATCAACTCAGTGGAGCGCGCCATTTAAGGCATTCTCGCCTTGCAAACTTGTGAGCAACGCCTGTTAGGATCGTTTTGCTCACTCTCCAAAATGTCAGTGATATCAGTAAACATTGCTATTGCTTGAATTTAACAAATCATGGGGGTCTGTTTCACATTTGTGGAAGCGGCAGGGGAGTACAGTGAGTTACTGACATTGGGGAAAGCAATATTCCACAAACCTTGACAATATCATAATTTTTTTAACTAGACAGTCAACCAAAATTTGACTTTTGGTAATTCAGGAAAGAAATAGTAACTCTCGAAAATGAAATCATGTATGTGAAATGTATATTCCCAGCGTTTATGAATATCGATAAACTTAATTTAACAGATTAAAAATCAAAATGAAACACTAAAACTGCAGTGGTAATCGCAAGGGGAAAAGGTACGTGAACTATACAAACTTACAACAGCATGGGACTGAATAATTCGGACCTACAGACACAGCGGTCAGCCTGTCTGCGCACGCTAAGAGTAGTTCTGAACGAACGATTTTCCCTTGTAAAAATAACAAAAATCTACCTAATTTCGAGGGCCTGCCATCCCCCCCCCCAAAAAAAAAAATGGAGCACGAAATCTACCAACAGTTCGAGTAAATATTTAAAATGTACTAACATTTTTTTTTTAATAGTTAGATATAGAAAATAAGGATTTTGAAATGTTATATCAAATTTAAGCGATATTTTTCTGAAATTTTGCTTTTTGTATCACTTGTCGAAAGGAGTGAAAATTTGAATTCGTACCCACACTTGCTGTTAAATTCGGTATGTTTGTTCACCGATAGTCAATGTAACTGAAAAATTAATAGCCTTACTAAATTTCAACAGTTCCATTGGATTTAAGGATTGATCGCAGATATTTTGAAGAGTATAACGATGTTAAAAGGTTGCGAGGCGCGAAAGGCCGATTTAGCTCCGCCCACTTTTACACTAGTTGGAGGTACGTGTGATGAGATAAAACGGAAGAAAGGGCACTCACTAATTTCACAGTTGGTTCCTTCCCATCCAGGTAGGCAAGTGCAAACGTATCCATTGACGACATCTGTACAACCACCTCCATTCAGACAGGGAGCAGAGGCACACTCATCGCGATCTATCAAATAGAGGCAGTTAATCGATTCGATTTTAGAAAAGGGATCAAAAATCAACTTTCATTCCCCACCGTTCCTGCTAGAGCATTCCATTAACCACGTCTTACCATTTAACCATTTACCAAACCACTGTGGATGGAAGTGGCAAATTTAGATAAACGTTTTGCCAAACATACGCGAGTGGTGGTGGTGGGATTTGAACCCATTGCGGATCGAAGCCTGGATTTATCAATTCCCCACGCCCACCACGACACCTCAACGCATCTGCCAATACTTCCAAAATTCTTGAAATCAACATCCTGATTTTAAGTATAAACCCGTTGGAATGAAAGTTCACCAGTTAGAACGGTTATATTTTCCTGACATAAAACTTTTTTTGGGGTGGGGGGACTTTAAGATTTCGGTAACCAAATTACATGACCCATGTTAAATGCACATGATTGGTATTTATATTTTTCGAAGAAAGCGCTTCGTTCTTTATCACTGGAAGCTTTTAATGGTTCCATTTTTAAATACAAACAAATCAATAAGTCTTTTACTTGGGACTGCACAATTACCTGTTTCACAATTCACGCCAAAGTAGCCGGGCGCGCACTGGCATACATATCCATTGACTTGGTCGACACACGTACCACCATTTTGACAAGGAGCTGAGGCACATTCGTCAATATCTGAAACAAAGGAAATGCGGGGATCAAAAGAAGTGTGAACTCCCAACAGTGATATACTATTTACCGGATCACCAAGGCAATGAATTTGAATGTCACACTGATAATAAATGCCATGAGACTCCCTGATCTGTTGACAATGCTGCGAAAATAGCATTCTTTACTGTTTTGCTATCTTAAATGAAAATCAATGATAATTGTAAAAGGGGGAGCTAAGGATACAACCAAGCATTAGTACATACTAAGTTGTGTGATAAAACGTGGACACTATATAGCAAACTAATCGTTCCCTGGCGGGTTCTCCCAAGTTCAACTTAACCTCACCTCTTCGGGATGTAACGATCTTTAAGAATGGAGGAAATATACATGTATATAATCAGTTTTGATATGAAATAATGTGAAGGTCCTAGTTTCAAATCCCCCATCATGGCTTTTCTCAAATAACAACCAGCATTAATACAATCTTCCATAAATCATCCATTTTATTAGCAGCAAATCTAAACAGGACACCTATATTTGTGAGGACCCCCAACCTTTTTCTTTTCGTATCTGAAAAAACGTTATTCTCTTTCATATCTGAAAAAACGTTATTCTGTTTCATATATGAAAAAACGTTATTCTGTTTCACATCTGGAAGGCTATCTTACCAGTTTCGCAGTGCGTTCCTGTATAGCCTGGAGGGCATGTACATACATATCCGTTGACCTGATCTGTGCATGTGGCACCATTCTGGCAGGGGAATGAAGCACATTCATCGGTATCTACAGAGTGAAAATAAATCCATATTCCAAGAGTTAGGATCCTCATCCAGTCTCCGCTCATACCCAGCTCATAAACGACGATTACAGGGACTATCTTTCTTCTCATATTAGTTCAAAAGGACACAGTTTGTCACATGTATGTTACCATTGTCTAAATTCAACATCTAGGGCAAAGAAAAAGAGGTTATTGAATAAACTGATATGGGTGTTTGTATGGACACTTCGATATCACTATATTTGAAATAAATAGAAGTCCATCGCGAAAAACCTTCGAATTCAGTATAATCAATCCTTACCTGTCTCGCAGTTTGTTCCTTCGAAACCCGGTGCGCATGAGCAGATGTATCCGTTCACTTGATCCGTGCATGTACCACCGTTCTGACAGGGCACGCTTGCACATTCATCGATATCTAAATAGAAAGCCAAGAAGACATGAATATATAATTAAGGCACAAGATAACAACTAGCATCAAGGTTGCATTTAACAAATACTAGTAAAGATATTATTCGTGAGGGTGGTGAAATGAATGGTCGATTCGTAGATCTCGAAGGTTTAATAGGTTTTACAAAACATTCAAGGAACGTGAACATTTATATTTACAACATACAAGCAATAGATTGGAGGAGTATAGTGATCACAGATCAAGGTAAATCATAATGAAGATGAGTTAGTGTGAACAGAGGTGCATCTTTGAAGGAATGAAAAGGTTATTCTATTTAAAACATTTTGAACGATTTAGGAAGTTACCACTACTGCTCCATTGTGTGATATCCCTTTGTTTGTTTGCAAAAGAGAGATATATCGAGTTTAAATAGTCCCATGATTTGATTTTTTATTTATAAATATTGCTACCCATTTCATAACTTTATCAGTTTGTATTATTAAGGTGAAGGGAAAACCTTTTCCCAACTAATCTAAATGAACGTTTGCGTGATATCGTATACAAAATAAAATGTCCTCCAAAACTGTACCTCACTAAGCAAGGTGTGATTAGTGTGATCTTAAACAGAGGCACACGGCACAACACAACATTCACTTCCATACAAAAAAAAGAGATGAACACAAACCGGGTCACTACAAGCTGCATACACACACATTCAGGAAGACATTCATCAATATCAAGTATTCACACTCTTCGAGCAAACAGGGTCATATCTAAAACTTTAATTTAACTATTTAGTTCAAATAAAGGGAAATGCCTCTAGTTTTTGTAGGTCGGCCTGTGTCTATAAATATATGTACACACATTTAAACCTAATCTGAAGATCCGGTGGGATATTTAAGGCAAAAAATTTTTTCCAAGTGTAAACTGGCAGAGTAAAAAAATACGACAAAATATCTGAATTTCATGTCACTGTTTATTGCATACGTGGAGTGTGGTAAATTAGGCCATAAGATATATATTGCACTTCTGAAAAAAAATGGTCTACATTCTCCACATATTACAAACTGGTAACAAATTTGACAGGGCAAATAGCTGTTAACTTTGGAAGGGATCACCTTTTCACCCATTCTACACCGTTAAGCGCAAAGGAAATAATGAAGCATACTCGAAACGCATTGCTTTAGAGCATTAGATACAAGTTGTGATTTGGATATAGCAATGTCATTAAGGGTTTCATGGTGCTACCTGTTTCACACCGCACTCCTGTGAACCCTTGCGGACATGTGCACGTGTATGAACCGATTGCCTCCACGCATGTTGCTCCATTAGCACACGGAATAGAAGCACATTCGTTTATATCTGGAAGAAAAAATATATATATTCTTACACAATTAGTAATGGAATGGTGCTTTCATACAATGTTTCTTAGAAAATTAGATACGAGCTCATTGGCAATCGAAATCTTGAGACAAGAATGGGCGAGGGCTATAGAAGGAGTAGGCATTGTATAATACTATTGAGTATTGCACTACTTTCATTAAATCGTTTTAAAGTTGGTATAAAGGTTTTAGAAATGTAAGTTTTTTTTGTCTATATACAATGAAGCAGGTATATGAAGTTAAATATATTCACATTTTAGCTTTGATTGTGTACAATAATGGAAAATAAGAAATAAAAAAAAAGAGTTCATATGTTTCTATTTATCTGAAGGAAATATCTTGAGTAATTTTTGAAATGGTATGAAATCTATGGAATTTTAAGAAAGTATGTGGTGGTATTCAAAGGTACAACTCCCTTCATTTTCCATGCCATCTAAAATGATTACGATTTGTTATATCATTTCGGCAATGCATATTTTTGTGTAGAGAGAACAATTATCTCATCATATGACTTCTAGTAATTTTATCCCGATAGGTGCGCATTTCTCAGAAAAAATGAGCGAAATGAAAACACATGGCCAAAGAGCATACTTTCGATTATCAAAATAGAACGCAATAATTGAGAGTGGCTCATATTCTAAGTCGGGTTTAACTTAGACAACTCTGTGCTAGAATGGGAAGCCAATTTTTTTAAAAGAAATTGTTAACATTGTATGCTATATGTTTACTGTGCTCTACTATACTTCCTCTTCCTTCCAAGGCAGTTAAGAATTATTTGAGTGTCAAATGGGCTTGTTCCATTAACCTCTACTGTAATGATTTTGGCACAATTTGCTATCCAGTCAAATCACGACTTTAGACCAGAGTTTTTATCAAACCTACTTCAGAATACTGGCCAAAGTGGGTCTAATGGCTCACCGATTTCACAACGCACCCCTTCGTATCCAGGTGCGCAGGTACACTGATATCCATCTGGGAGATCGCTGCAGGTTGCACCGTTAAGGCATGGGTTCGAAAGGCATTCGTTTGTATCTGCGTACAAATTGTTATGCAATCAGTCGGTTAAGATTTCATTCTGACAAAAAGATGCGGCAGTGACAAAGTTATGTTTAACTCATTTAAAACAGAATTACATGTAGATTATAAAATGACAAAGAAATAAGATGAGAAAAGAGGCATAGGATGAATTCTAGATTTCAAAGATATGGCTACATTGTCATGGTAAGTACAATGTTGACACAGCAGTAGCTAAGATGTTCATGGAATAAACTTTGCTTTCTACTTATGTATACATGATTCATGTGATATGGAAAAAAACCACTGGGCTGATAGATGTCTAATTTCCTAATATCATGCAAGTTAAACACTTTCACAATAGATGAGATCTCAGCAGATAGACAAAATAAATAAAAAAAAACATCCCGCAAAGAAGTGAAAGCGTCCGCAAAGAAAATAAAGATATATGCGCAAGTTAAAGATTGGGTCACGGGTTCATTGCTGAATAATGAGTAATAACATGTTCAATGTTAACAAATACGCCTAAACAAGAGTCATATTGGAATAAAAAAAATGAAGGAAATATTTCATAGCTCACCAACTTCACAGTTAAGTCCTCGGAAGCCAGACGCACAAGCACAGGAATAGTTATCATTTGAATCCACAGTACAAGTTGCACCATTTTGGCAAGGGTCGGAGTCACAGCTCGTTAGCTCTGCGTGGTAAATCATTGTTAAGCGTCACAATGGCACGTTACTTCAAATGATCACATATAGATATAGCACCAATTTACAAGTCAAATAATATTCCAGAACCTGAAAATAATTATTTGTATGTAATTTCAAAGATATTTTCCAGTTGGATCAATTTTCAGGTTTCCATAAAAGAACAATACTGCAATCAATATCAACTTGACATAAAATGCCAGATAACTCTTTGAGTGTAATGTTTGATACATTACTGATCTTACAAAAAATATTTCAGAAGACGTTTCATTCAAGTTATCATTTATGACACATTTGTTATCCGATAGTGACCAGAGTAACAGCCAGCCAACCCAATCAATTGAAGCTTTAGATATTTATAACGTCTGACAAAATTGGCGGAAGATGAATGTAGATGAAACTCATCCAGATAGAATTTAAGGATTATCCTTATTTCACCACTGCCCCTTTAAAACTATAAAAGCAAGATATTACAAACTCTATCTGTTCTTATTTATTTTCAGCCAATTACGAATTGGTTTAATCAATCCATAATTTCCATTACAATATGATTTGCATTAAAAATACAGAACTAGAGGTCGTACCTTTCATAGTGTGCCATCACTCCTGTCTTATATAGGTGACACCTTCCGACACCAGAGAGAATAGATTGGGCTCTAGATTAGATTTCCTGCTAATACATACCAGTACTGGTTGGGGAAAAGGTTTAGTTAGAGACAGTTTGAATCCAAACCCCTATATTTAGAATATTCTATAAAGGATTCTTTTGTTATATAGAAGCTGGGTTTCAAAGGAAGAAATACGAAGTGGACTCCATATCAAATACCTAGCCAACTACCATCATTCAGGCTATTTTTTTAACATCGTGTCCTTAATACAAAAATCAATTCTCATCACGTTATACAGCATTCAATTTATGTAACACCCACAGCAGACACCGCCCTACACCGAAAGCACACACAACCACACACCCTCAAAATTCAAACCCACTCACAACAATCACCTCGATGTGCGCCTGTGCAAATTGATAGATACGTTTCAGATGGTGTACAGACTGGGTACAGACGAGACACGAATTACTGCTGTAACGTCAACACGTGATGGTATAAGATGGGTGCAAGACGGATACTAGCAAGAGCGTCACGCTTTGCGATGCATTAGATACTCATTCAAGAATAGGTGTCAATTCCCATGTTCGCCCATAAAAGATTAAAGTGTGGTATAAGATATACCGCACTGTGAAAGAAACGAAGACAAAAAAAAAACGAAATTGTTAGTAGACTACGATGTGGACAGAAACAAAGCTACGATGGTAGAACATATAGGTTTTAGAAAATTAGCGAAGAATTAGCTACAAGACTACGTGTATTGAAGAAAGGATGATTAAATGTGTTTCTTATGCAAACAGACATGGAAATTAATAAAGGAATGCAGAATAAAATGCACTATAAAATAAGTTATATCCGTTGTGATATCAGTAAATGCGTTGTTATTTAATAGTAGTTCACATAGTTTCATTGGTTCGTTCGGTTTTACTCTTTCGATAATGCAGATTTACCCACAATAAGAATTAAATATTTGTGTAATTCATACCCCATTACATTATCTGCCACGATTTCATTTTATTCCAAAGGAACAATAGTGATATGCATCAATTGCATCAAATGTCATTTCCTGTTGGTGACATTCAGACCCTTTGAACGTACTTGATCAACCCGAATAGGAGAGATATATTTCATAGACATTGTACGTTACCGGTTTCACAAAGCACTCCAGTGTAGCCAGCAGCGCAGTTGCAGATGAATCCATTCACACCATCAACGCAGACACCACCATTCTGACAGGGACGACTGGCGCATTCATCAATATCTAGTAATGAACAGAAAGTAAAATTGGTAACAAGATATTTTCGTTTGAATATAAATATGTATAAGGTATATCAATTGAACTTTCATCTATACCTATTTCCTCTTCACTGTATAGTGAGTCACAGGACAGAAAACTCACTATATTATCCGATATTTATTTCGCAAACACGTACCCACCTGATTATGTAACGTTTATGTAGCAACTAAACGCAAACCCTTTCAAAATATCTATTTACAATCAACAATAACAAATGGTTGTCACCAATTTTACATTATGTGTTCTTAAATTGCACATATGGAAAATAAAGTGCCAGAAACTGTTATATTCCTAATAAATCAATACCGTGAATAATTTCAAAGTAAATGAACAATATTTCCTTACTGTTCTCGCAATTATCTCCATCATAACCAGGGGCACAGTTGCAGACGTATCCATTAACCCCATCCACACAGGTACCTCCGTTTTGACAAGGGTCGCTTGCACACTCGTCGATGTCTGTTGGGTGTTATAAAAAAATGCATTTCTCAGAGGAATGTGTATGAAAGGGCCCAGAGACGAAATCCAGGGGCAGTCTTACAAAACGTTGCATTTGATCCGATCAATCACAACTATGGAAAGCCAGCAACGTCATCTATAATGCATGTTTGTTCAATATATTTTCTAGAAATGACGTATAGTCATATGTTCACTGTTTTCTTGACAATTCAGTATTCTATTTGTTTTCAAAGGACAATGAGCAAATTTCCGAAAGAAAAAAAATTATGACATTGATGGATTTCCATAGAGTTGCGATTGATTGGAGCAATTGTAACACTTTGTAAGACGAAATCCAGAACAGTTTATTTGGGAGTGAAACAGTGGTTTATATATTTATGTTTAGAATGGGCAAAATCCATGGTCCCCTCTCAACACGATTGTCCATTCTCTATTCTTTCTCTGTCCTCATTGTTTTCTTTTTCTTGTGTTAAACCCCTCGTAGTGAAATCTTTAGGTATGGCCAATGGTCATTCAAAGAAATGTGCGTCACTTGTACCCTAAATGTTGCGATGAGAAAGTGATTGCATGACATTATGGCTCGACACAGAAATACAATTAAAAATATACATGTAAGGGTGAATGTTATTAATATCCAAGTAATATCTACGTCGAGAACAAAGTAAAATAAGAAAGAAAAATACCAGTTTCGCAGTGGGTTCCTGTGTATCCTGGTTGGCAGTTACACATGTATCCGTTGACACCATCTATACACTGACCACCATTCTGACAGGGATCGCTAGCACACTCGTCAATGTCTGAGGACGAAAGGGGACAACGCAAGGTTATTTCAGAATGTTACATGAACATAGAGGCAAATTGGTTAAATATTTTATGAAGATGTGGCCATACAATGTAGAAATGAAAAAAAATGAAAGTACATAATCAACTATTGTCATTTAGAATTAATTGGCTGTTCTGATAATCGATTCAAACACCTTTCGTCGAGATATATCCGCTTTGTTTGATTGGCTCCTGATCACATTTCTCTCAAAAATACAATTTCAGAAATGAATCGAAATATCATATCTCTTTCAGAATAACCCGATGCTTCATTACTCATGTCTATATAATCCTAAAGCGCTCATTGTAACTTCGCGTTGCATACCATTTCCTACATTTATAATTGAGTAAAATGATTAGAATATTTCCATAGTGGGAATGTTGATCATATTTTACTACCTTGGAGTGAAAGCTTTTTTTAATACAATCAAATTTTTAAAGTTTGAGCGGGGTAACTTACTGTCAGCACAGGTAGGACCGGTCCAACCGGGAGCACAGTTACACATGTAAGCGTTGATAAGGTCCACACATGTTCCTCCATTAAGACAGGGGTCGCTGGCACATTCGTCAATATCTGGTTAATAATCAAAACGAGATTCGGCGTCATAACATTTCCCGTCAGCATTCATATGCAAGTCTGTGCCTATGTAATCTGGGAAATGTGTGTGTTTGTGTGGGAGGGGGGGGGGTAATTTACCCTGGTCTCATAAAACACATTTGGTCAGCAATAAATCACGCGTGCAAAGCGTCAAGCAAATGCTCATGGCAAGTGTGCTGGATATAGTTTGAGGTCTCGTGAAAGCGTCATCTATTATATAAAAATAGGCCATAAGCATGTTCCTTTGTTTGGTCTGAAGGATATTTATGAATGACATGCATTTACATGTCTATATTGTCAAAATAAAGAATGGGGTAGAAGAATGTAACTCAACCATTTAAACTAAGGGCAATTCCATAAAATAATCATCCTTTTTTAACGTCCTACCCCCATTTTTTTTAAGTCTTGCTTTGTCCTTTGAACAAGAAATCAGAGAGAGAAAACTTCATGACGGCCCGACATAGAAGGGGTTGGACGTACATATTTTTATGAAGTTGCAAGTCAAGGGTGCACTTACTGATTTCACAGTTATCTCCAGTGAATCCGAGAGGACATGAGCAGGTGTATCCATTGATGCCATCGACACAAACACCACCATTCTGGCAAGGATCACTTGCACATTCGTCAATATCTGCGAGGAAAAGGAACAGTTATCTGTTAATGGGTATTCATTTCATGAACATAAACATATGTCAATATTGCGGAATGTTATCTATGTAACGGGTGTCGATTGTCCACTTAAGTCTGTCTGCATGATGCAACACTGATAATTTATTATGCTGGCTATTTTTTATGGAATATCTGGAATTCCTAAAATATCAATAAGTTATAAATGAAAGCAAATACATTTACTACACCGTAGAAATCTACCAACTCGAGTTCCGGGGAGGGTGGCTGAAAAAATAACTAATAAAGGCATGATCGAAATATTTTACCACACTTGATTGCTTTTACGTCGTCGCTGTAGAGTTTCAAGGATGGGTTGGTAGTGATTTTACTTACTGATTTCACAGCGGACGCCAGTAAATCCGGGTAAACATGTACACTCGAACTGGTTAATGCCATCAACACATGTACCTCCGTTCAGACAGGGGTTGCTTGCGCATTCGTTGATATCTGTATAGGTAAATGAAAACAACCAATAGTAAGGTGAGCATGGAGCAGCTTGACTCCTATGAATATGACATTGTTTTCAATCAAATCACGAACCCTTCCATTAGCAAAGCCTCTTTATCTAAAGCTTATCCATGTTTTTTTTATATTGATGCAGGTGCTAACTTCCATATACAATACGCAAATGAACCGGATATGATTTTTTTAATGTTTTTGGTAACGTTGAGGGTTGTTCTCAGACGAAACACGGTTTGCTAAATTTAAAAAAAATTTAAAAAAGTGCAATTTGATATTTCACCCAGTAACTATCATGGTAAACAGTTTCTTCACTGCATATTTTATATGAAGCACAGAGCCGTTATATCGGTGGCTCTCAATAAAGTGATCCATCCGTACATTTTAAAGTGTTTAATCTTGTGCAATAGATTTTGTATTGTGATTTTTCATAGGTAAATAAAACCAAACCAAGCATTTCTTGAAAGTCGTTTAAAGCCGTTTAATAACATGATAAATAGATACGTAGTGTTGTTAGCAAGGTGTTGAAGAGGGATCCAACATTAGTTCCTGTTGCTAATGACATGGAGAGCACTTCATGAAGAATATGTTGTTAGTGATTTTCAACTGTTGATTTGCTCTCAGCCGATCAAATGTAAGGATTTTGAGTAGCTTATAACATACGTGGATTAAAATCGCCGGCATTGCTTTTCAAGATTTCCTATGGTCAAGGATTGAGTACAGTAGCATCGCCCTAAAATAACCCAAAGTCTAAGCCCATTCGATCAAGTAGTAAGCTTTATCATATTCTAATAAAAACAGGCTTACTGTTTTCACAGTTGTCGCCGTCGAAACCTGGAACACAGTTACACACGTAGCCGTTGATTCCATCGATACAAGTACCACCGTTCTGACAGGGATCACTGGCGCATTCGTCAATATCTGCAAGGGAATGGGTAAATATCATCCATCATAATCTAAAAAAAAATTTTTTTAATTAGAGAGCGCATTAAAGAGTCTACATCATTTTGATAACGCGGAAGGACGTAAGGGGATACATGTCTGTATTAAAAGTTACCCGAGGAAACATTAAATAGAAATGTGATATGAAAAATGCCTCAAGTCACGTCTTCACTTCATAAAGAATAGATTGTTGTTTATTGAAACCCCTTATCAACAGGGGGTCTTGTATAATATATGATTTAAACTTACTGAAAATATTGCGAATAAATGAAACAAGTTAAAGAAATACTTTTTTCAAAACATGCATTCGAAAGCTCGGTGCTTTTTACACTTCTTTCACTAAACCGTGGAAATATACGTTGTACAGAACATCAGTTTGGATAAAGCAAACACAACGGAGTTTGAATAAACAAAAGTGCAAGATAGCTATCTAACACTGGTGTAATAGTTTTTATTTTCTCCACTGTTCTGGTGGCTGAGCTTACCAATTTCGCAGTTGTCTCCGGTAAATCCTGGAGGACATGTACACTCATAATCGTTCACCAAATCTGTACAGGCGGCACCATTCTGACAAAAGTTAGGATCACAATCATCTCCGTCTGTAAAAATCAAATGAAAGAATTCGTTAGTCTACAGCCCCAAAACGGAGGAATAACTTACCCCTGTACAAGAAGAGATAGGCATTGTTTTGATGGATTCTAAGTATTGTTTAAATTCTAGGAGGGGCAAACATTCTAGTTTTGCAAAGGTTTTTTTCTCTCTATTAACAGTTTGATAGCTCCTTTATTTGCATTTATATAAGTTTAGCAACTATAAACAATATTACACACCCGATTTTTAGGATGGTTGTCTTTCATTTATGTTCAATTTGTTTTCATTAGTTATTTGAAGAAAGTGAGTGTAATTCAGTGTGTATTCGGAATACGCTACCTACTGCCATACCTCGTGTTAATGATTTTGACAGATATTTAAAATCAATTGCAGCTAAAATGTATCTTGTTAGATTTTACCATTCTGGTGGACCACACAGATTCGGGACAGAATGGTGATGAAAATTAGGCCTACATGTTGTTCTTAACGATAGAAAAGACCAAATAAAGTAGGCAAATGGTTCAAACCGGCATGGTTCTTCATTAACGATATCAGAGTTTTTCCCCCATTGAGGGATACTGAATGGTGGATCGGTATAGTCTTACCTGATGTGAATGTAATTCTGAATCCCCTGTTGACGATGTTACGATCAGTACTGAAGATGAACCAAGCCTGATCGCCATTGACAGTGAAGGGAGCAGGGATATTATTGTCGGCTGTCAGGTTACCTTCGAAAGCGCCAAGTGCCTGGTTGAAATCGGCATCAGGACCAACACCATACTCGACAACATCTAGGATATAGAGAGATAGGATTAATAGTATTAATACTTCAACGGGAAAGAGTGACTCCCACCTCGTCGTTATCAATCTTATAAAGCTGCGGGAACTGATATGAGGTTGAGGTTATTATGCATGAAAAATAAAAATCACATCGGATCTTTGCGCTGATCGACACAAATGTTGCATCATGGAACACCAAAACGCATATAATGAATATTGTTGGGGCTGCAATATTCATGTAGTAGTAAGGGATCCAGCTGGCGATGACATTAAAGTATTCAGGAAAAACAGATCGACAAAAAAAATCGTTTTCATCAGAGTTAAACATGTTAGGATAGAACGATATTTAAACAGAAAATCCTAATAAAAATGTCCTCCTGATAGCCTGACAGAACTGCAAAACACAGATGAGGTGAGGATAGACTAAAAGGAAAGACGTGTGCCGTCTTTGTCTTGTTCTACTTACCTTTGAAGATCTCAGTCATGAAGTCTTCGATGGTGAATGTGATACTTCGGGCCTTGTTGATACGGACAAGGTACAGACAATCAGCACGATTGTTGTACATGGCAGGGTAGTTTGGTGAATCAATCATACCGCTGGAATCAAACACGTTGTATCCACAATTTGAACCTGATTTATATAGCAAGGAGTAAAGCCAATATGTTAATGTAAGGTTTAGAATATTATACGTATCGAGTTGATTTCACGTCTGCTTGGGTTGTTCTAGATAAGTGAAATGAGCACCAATCTATCATTAACTTCTTTTTAATGATAAAATAGAAAAGGGCTGATGGGTAACAAAATAACGGGTATCCTCAAACAAATGTATTGATTATGGACCGTGGTGCAATATTTACAATGTCATTTTTAAAGAAAATTACGCTTAAAATTTGCGTCATTCTTCGGCTCCACCTTTCGAAACTCCCTGGTGCTTTCATTATGTTTATGTCACATCAATCAAAAAAGTCTATCATAAGCATATTATGCAGCACTGCAATCACGGTCTGCTGATAAGGGGAAGTCTCGTATTCAGTTCCTTTCATAATGTCGCGTGTATGGTTACAGCTAGGTTGGCCTTCTTTGCTGGTAGAGTTTTTCGTTTTAGCTCCTACTAGTCTTAATAGAGCAATGGTGGATTAATTCATACGTTAATGCCCCCATATCCTCCCCACAAAAAAATAATGATAAATAGAAATAAATAAAATTTTGATAATGAATAAAAGAAATAAATTACATGATTGTTACCACTAAATATAGAAAGTGATTTCAGTTTACCTGTAAACCTTTCGCAATTTTGTCCGTCGAATCCCATCATACATTGGCATATGTATGAACCGTCACCTTCCTGACACGTTGATCCATTTTCACACGGATCGCTGTCACACTCACCTGAAAGTCAAGGGAAAAATGAAAGTTTATTTCTATGTACGTATTCATTCATTACAGATTCTTAATTTAACAATTCGTTTGAACAAAGTAATCTTTTTTTATTTATGTCTCATGATTGGTTTCACCTTTAATGAATATGCCTTGCCGCATGTGAAAATAAACGCTTTCAAGTAACAGATGTCCCTTTATAACCACTGACCAACATGTTGCTAATTTTGGTATCCCTCGAAATGTCCATGCCACCTGAAAGTCGTCTACGAATTGAAGTATGTGTATTTGCAGAATTTTCTTTGTTGCTGATTTGGCGCTTTGGGTGCTTCTGGAGTGCATGGCTGCCCTTTTGGAGAGCTATTTGTTTTTAAGTGAAATTTTAACTTGAATCAAGGTGCCATTACTGTTAAGGTTCCTAGAGGGCTGAATTGTCACTTTGTCATCAGAGTGTGGATACTGCTTTTTAAAATATATGTTTTTTGCATCATGATATTGTAACTTTGTTTTTTAACCTTGTTAAATCAGGATATTGATGTCAAACTGCAATTCAGCTGATCTTTTTATCCTGTATAAGATTTTTCTAGTAAATAAATAAGTGATCTGATGTTACTGAGCAAAGAATGTGGAGTTAATTTATTGGGTAGCAAGTTCTCAAACAACGGAGAGCACACCACCGCCAAAATTGAACACGAATAAAATGACCAGTGAATGCCAGTTTTGATCGAGATGCATGTAATTATATATACATTACTTGATTTAAGTCTTTTCGGGAACCGGTTTCAAAAGCACGCTGCACCCTCTGGTTTCTTCAACCAGAAACGGATTATGCATTATATGTCATATGTACAGAGAGAATACCTCTATTCAACCATTACGTAACTTCTGTCTTCAGGAATTTCAATTGTCGAGGAGCTAATGACCCCACCTATACTTTGTGTAACGTGAAAGTGAGGAGGAATTCGTCTCAGTTTTTGGCGCCATGCAGTTCACGCTTTTGTAACTTGTTCAGAGCTGGATGAAAATGGATAAGAATGTAAAAAATGCCAATACTCAGAACATTGTGGAATGCATGATTTCTCCTAAACACGTGTCTCGGTTTTCTTTGAGCAGATATTTTCACCCAATAATGCTTATCTGTGCTGTGGCGCTTCACATTCAGAGATATCGCTAATACATCATGACTGAACATCTAGATTGCAAAGAAATTTGACATGCATGATATGAAACCTATGATGCCGCCTTCATCCGATGGACATCATACGACTAGCCAAGAATATATATTAATCGTCATATGCTTAAGGAGTGTATACACTGAATAGTTTTGGTCAAATAAAAAAAAAAAAAAAAAAAAAAACTAGGAAAAAGATTCCGCGTGGATAACACCCATTATCGGTCAACCAATATGGAAAAACTTGTCAAATTAAATGACACGAGAAGTAATATAGAAAATCATATCGAAACTTTGTTAGACAGTGACTCATCAAAGTTTTGCTTACCGAGTTGCTACCTCCGTTGTTTTGTAACTTATAGAAAAATATTAATGCTTTTATCTTTGGAAATACATGTTGAATTGAATTTAATTCAAGATAACTTATTATGCCTGGCTACAAATTTCAATAACTTAGGTGGTCCTTATAAAATCAGAACGAAAAGAATTCTACCCATCATTTTGTCAATATATCAAATTGAAAGTTTAGGGGTACCTACACTTCCGGGAGAGGAACATCTTAATGGGCTTATTGTACAAAAATTGATCCTTCATAGAAATTATTGATTTTGATGCAGGAGTTTTTTTACGTACATTTATGGCTAATTGAAAATAGCATACGGTACTAGCTATTTCTGCATTCACTTATGTGCCTAATCATTTACAATGTTGTCAATTCATGCAGTTATAATCTGGCCCAGAGAATGCTATGAAAAGATATTTGTCCTCAATGAACTCGAAAAGAAGCGAAAGTAAATAGCTAGCAAAGTTGGTTTTAAGTAGCATTATTTACAGATTTTCTTATTTGCTTTTACGACCCAGTAACGTTAAATGGGGAAAATGGGACGATAAGACCAGACCAGATTGGCAACAGCAGCAGTCTTAAAGAATGTCTTATGATCGTTTCCTAATCCAAGGACGATATAAGAGCTGGTTTTATAATGAGTGTATTCAATAGTCCTTGCGTAAGAAATAACTGTCGCATCACTATAGATAAAATCATTTTGTAGAAGAATTCTGTTTCAAATTTTGTCTTCCAAATTTATTTTGCCATTCGCATTTAACATAAACCAAAATGGGTAAGTGAATACAAGGAATGGAAAAGAACATGAAATTTAGGACTACATGGTGTGGAAATGTAAATATTTGACTAATGAACGAGGGAAATAAATATTATAGAGGTAGTATAAAAGGTGACTAGACCGATAGGTTTCTCATTAACCTGATCTAATATCATGGGGCACAAATGGGCGTGGTCAGTCGCCATCCACCTCATTAGAACACTTTCTCAGAATGATTTGCATTGAAGGAGGCGCTCTCATCCCAGTGTTCTTCAACTGATCTTAACACTCATTCTAAGAACAAGTTTATGATTATAACCTTGTTCTATGTTACTCCTCCCTGTGTGGTGAAATAAGGTTGGCAATGTTTGGCTTATTTTCTCTTTTTCTTTGGGACAAATGCCTGATTTCTTGACACTGTCAGGTTCCATTACAGCTATTCATCATATTATTTGGCTCTAAGTTAATTTGATCCTTTAAAAAAAATTCTTAATAAAAAAACTACCAATTTTTACTTTCCATATTTACTTTCCACCAATAAAGGGCGTACACAAAAATATGCCCAAAATTCCAGTTTTCTAGCGCCCTGGTGAATACAAAAATTACCCCAAGTTACTAATGAAAAATAAATTACAACTGTATGGAAATTAGTATTTTTGGTCACAAAAGTGATATTTTAATGTTTTTTTAATTGTGTACTGTGTACAGCACTGGCATACCATAGTCCTACCTGTATATTCTCCACAGACAGGATGGTAATGAACCCTTGAGTAATCTTAACATTATGACGTTAAAGACACTTTCCGTTAACCCGTTATGACTGTAACCGTCATACTACCGCGGTTATTCGGCGCCATTATTATGACAACAATCGTGATAATTCTCAAATCAGTAATAGTTTTTCCTATCAGAGCATGATCTTAAAACGAATTACATCACTTTATGGGTCATTCTCTGTGAAAGGAAATAAAATTAATTTTATGAACGTTCTAATTTACACACATTTCCATCAAGTTTCTTATATCCCGCCTATTCCTATCTTCGTTTTGTTTACTGATTGCTTTTTTCTTACCCGTCGGAGTAAACATGCTAAAAAAAAGTCATTCATAACAAGGTTTTGTTTTGGTTTTGTTATATACTGATCGTGGATGGGTGACCATGAAAAGTATTGATGAAGTACCGCACCGGTTAAAGCGGTACTGGTACTATCGAATCAAATGTCAATAAAAGGTCAATTACTTACTGTACATTACACTATAGAAGTATAAACATTATCATTGTAGAAATTCCAAATTGAAATCTTAATTGAAATTATGTTTAGCCAAACACAAAAATATCCTGTACTCCGTTTTATTGCATCATCAGAGTATCAAGAGAGCATGATCACGTTAACTTACATTGATAATAAATTGCATATACCGGTTTTCCTATTAACATTAACACCTTGCACCTACTAGACCCATAATTTTACTATCTGTTATATTTTTATCATTTGCAACTAATCAAAATTGTTTAGTACCCTTTTCATTGAAAGTATATTGTTTATTATTCTGTAACCTCTTTAAATGCATATTACTTGTATTAATGGCAGAAGGTGTACGTCTTTATAATTTCATGTATTAATGAATTTATCGATAATCTGTACATGAATGTAAAATTGATGAAGCAAACGAAGCAAACTATATATCTCTATTGATACCTCTCGGGATTGACGTCAAGTTTTACATGCGGAACTACCCGCCAATCGGAGCGGAGGAATTGAAACTGAGCGAAATATGTTTGCCATCAAGGTTCGTAGTGATATTTAGGCTAATGTCGAGTTAATTGAATCAGAATGGTCACGCATTTATTGACGTAAGATTTGAAAATGAAACCGAACATGCACTTCTTTCCCGGATGCTTAATTTTGAACAATATGTTCTTTCCTACACTGAGAAAATCTTATCATTCTTTTAACCACCAGCATCCCTTCCATAATTAATTTCAGAACTAATCAATGAACTCTTTGTAAATGAACGAAATGTTTTAGACATTATCGTAAATATTTCTTTCTTAAATCCAATTTACAGGTCAGAAGTAATTTTATCATTGAGAGTGCCCATCGCATTTTGTTCAAGGACAAGTCCACCCCAACAAAAAGTTGATTCAATTAATAAGAGAAAAATCCCAAAGCACAACGCTGAAAATTTCATCAAAAGCTGATGTAAAATAAGAAAGTTATGACATTTGAAAGTTTCGCTTAATTTCACAAAACAGTTATATTCACATCCTTGTCGGTATGCAAATGAGACTGATGACATCACTCACTATTTATTTTGTAATTTATTATGTGAAACATGAAATATTGCAATTTACTCCCTGTCGTTGTGTGAAAAAAGCGATTAATTCCTCCCTGAACATGTCCAATTAGCGTTGTTTAATATTAATACTATAAGTTTCAATCAAGTTAGTCCTTACTGTCAAATCAGAAAAAAAATGAAATAGTGTATGATTCAAACAATAACAAAACAAAAGAAATAGTGAGGGACATCATCGACTGTCTCATTTGCATGTCACCGAGTTGTGCATATCACTGTTTTGTGAAAAATAAGCGAAACTTTAAATGTCAACTTTCTTATTTTACATCCGATTTTGTCGAAATTTTCAGCATAATGCTTATTTGATTTTTCTCCATTCATTCAAATCAACATTTCTCTGGGGTGGACTTGACCTTTAAATTAGAATATTAATATCGCAATATGATATTGCCACTGGGCTTCGATTGACGTTTGATACACGACATGTAAAGATAAAACGTGTAGGTTTTCTTACCCTGTCCATATGTCACAGCTATTACACTGAGAAGCAAAACAGCTAACACACCCGTCTTCATGTTGGGAGCGTTTGTTCCTCAAAAAAGAAAAAAGAAACACGACCTTTCACGAAGGTAGGTCTAATATAACTTGATGGATGAGGTAGCCAATGCGGGAACAATGTCGCTCGAACGAAACTGCACCAAGCGATGTAGTCCACCTATTGTACCAACGGCTCCTCCGTCTCCTGTCGTTCCGTTGTGGCAAGTGAAGTGCTTTTGACGTGAGGTAAGATGTGTATCGGTCCACCCCTTTCCTAGGCTCACCATGCTCCAGTAGACTAACACAGTTAGAACTGGATGGGAGCTCGAAGACAAGACTCGCGAACCTGTCATGCGTGCCGAATCCGAACCGCGCCCATCTTTTTGTTTGCCAAACACCCCTCTCAGCCTCTTTACAGTTCGCGTTCACTTTCATCGGCTTCGATGATTCAATTCCCCCCCCCCCCTCTCCACATCCAGACAAAAGCTGCTTTCTATTGTTGATCACTGAATGGGTCTTTACAAAAAGCGATCTCTTTTGACATAGATTCTTCAGAGACCAAGAGAGGGGTGGGATCAAGGGCTTCGATATGCCTTTTGAAACTGTTGCGTCCTCCTTTTGAGATGTAAATTCATTACCTCCTCAAGGAATTCGGGGCAGTTTACTGAAAAGATAATCCCGAAGCTAAGAATATCATTGTCGTGGAATTCTTAAGATTGTATGTGATTCAAGGGAGCTATTTATTTCGGTAGCGTAAACACGTACCTTACTGGTCCTATTCATGTTTACAATTAATAATGTACGGGAGGTGCCGTGGCTGATTGGTGTAGAGGTGCCGTGGCCGAGTGGGCTAAGGCGCCTGGCTGCTATGGAAAGTCCTGGGTTCGATCCCGACCGCGGCACCCATGCCCGTGAGCAAAGCATTTCATCTACAAAGCTCTTTATCTTGCTTCAAATAAATAGAAATGCTATATGCATTATTGGTAACTATATAGGTGTGCACTTGTTTAAAACAAGATAGATTGCATAGATTTTTCATCCCCTTTTATTTATTCATTTATTAGAACATATTTAATCAGGTACAAAAGATCAGTATAAAACTGTTTTTCATCAATGACCTGATGAAAACATAAAAGAACAACATAAATCATCACATCATACATGAAAATAAAGTCCGCGCATAAAAGCTCAACGTTTGATTTGAAAATCATAGGCGACATGTAGATTTTTTTTATTAAAATAAACACTTATGTTAAAGGTCAAGTCTAGGCCTACCCCAGATTTTTTTTTATTAATAAAGAAAAATCAAACAAACGTACCGTTGGAAAAGAAACCATTATTAAACCATATTATACCAAACATTGTTCATACTCGAATGTAGATTATTTCATAAAACGCATCGCGCCATCATATCACAATATACTGTTACCATGATTTGTTGATTGGGTCCTATATCAAACGATGAAACTTTTACAGTATTTATGTTATAACATTCATGAGCTTTAAAATCTACTTTCAAACTTTTTGATATACAACTGATAGGCTGATAATATATTAAGGTATTAATGAATAAATAAATAAAAAAATCTTATATATTTGTTATTTCAAAAAGGCATCCATCTTCAATGTAAGGCCTTAGATGGGGTATACACACTATAGGTTATTGCCCTCGTTTGCAATTCAGTTAACTTTCTCTTTGACCTCGATTTCAGTTTCCTCAAATTTTTACAACAAAGTCCTGCAAATACATCCCTATATGATTATTGCATGGCATTGCATGGTGCTGAAGCATCCCCAGATTTGCTTTGGATGCTGCGTGTAGTATTTTTCATAGGAAGCACCCCCTGGAATTCTCGAAGCTGCGAAAAAATGATAATGACCTTCTCTTAGTAGTAAAAACCGTTTTATTTTTTTTCATATCTCTCGAGACTAATACTTCAATTTTGTAGTGATTAAGTCTACTTTTTTTCTTATCAAATTGACATCGACATCCCCTCTCAAAAATTGTTCCCATTGCCTGGATTGTTGGTGTCGATCCCGGAAAGATGGAATGATATATACCCCTAATATTTCAGGTAGGGTGGTGGCCTTTGCTATCACCCTCCCCCCCCCCCACCATAATTTAAGAACATGACACTATATTAAAAATTTACCCCTCCTGCAAGCAAGCACATGGGATGTGTCACGTTTATTTTACCATTGAATGATAATTCATCCTTGTTAGTATTCTTTATCCAGACGTATAAGTTGAGTATACACGCACAGTAATCAAGGTGTAAAACAGTTGAATTGTTGCTTTGACGTATTTCCACAATGATAAAAAAAGAAAGCATGCTATGGCACAGCCAAATCTAAATCATGTTCAGTTGTAGTATGCCTCAAATTGGTTGAGTTTGAGAGGTGTATTGACGAGGAGCAACTTCAGTACTCCTTGAATACAAAGGACGCTATAAAAGTACGTGTGATTTCTACATCATTTGAGAAATACCTGCCAAAAGCATGCAACTCTTGTAACGTCTTTGAAAGTTGCAAAGTGAATAGAACACCCTATATTATATAGAAGACCTGTCGGCTGGAGTTATCGTTAGATCTCCGAATTATAAAGGACCACAATACGCAAGGGTTTCTTTCATAAAAATACAATATCTTAGATAATAAGATAAAATACCACTGGCCAGTGTGCGGCTATGAATGAGGATCGGAAGTAAATAATTCTTTCAATGAAAACCTGAAAGTGAACAACGTGTGGGTAGATTAACATTCAATCATGCATGGTCGCAACATTATTATAATTTCTTCTTTTTATTCTTGATCTACGTTTTCTATAGATTTCCATTTGATGAAAGCTCACCTCCTGTTTTGTCCTTTCAAAGTGACTTTGAACACGATTGTTCAAGGGCATGTGCGGATCTAGGGGCGAAGCAAGCATCCCCCGTATATATTTCCAGCGCACAAAAAAAGAAAAGAAAATAAGGGTAAATATGAAGAAAAGGGGAAAGGAGAGGAGAGAGGGATACAAAATAGAGGATAGACAATCTTTCAGGCCACGCTGTCCTTTTCACCTTTTCAATAACCTTTTCACAAATATATAGTTTCAAATCTTATCAAAATGTTAAATGGCCCTAGAAAGACCCTATTTTGAAGTCAATATACAAACAAATATTTCAACTCACACATCGAGCTTCCATTAATATTTATCTTTTTCCCCTGAAAGGGATGCCCTTCTTTTATTCAAGCTTATTTAAGCTTCTTGATCGAGAGACCAAGTTGATATAGTCATGCCAAGTGCGAGTAGACTGAATGCACGAGAACGAATGAGGCAAGCTTAAGGCCTAATCACACCGCCCGAGCGTTGTTGGAGCGGTCGTGGAGCGGAGAGAAAAAAAAATCATCACCGCTCGCTACCGTTCACCATTTTCGATTTCGATTGTTTTTTTTCGATTTTTTCCCAAATTTTGTGAGCGAAATTCGACCCTCTCTCCCTACCGCTCCACGACCGCTCCAACAACGCTCGGGCGGTGTGACCAGGCCTTTAAATCCTTACTCCAGTCAATGGCTCTCGTTGCACTCCTTTCCCAATTGTAATTCGGAACAGAGAAAAGTTTGAACTCCTTCTGATTGTGATAAACTGCCTAAGTATGACGACATACATGTTCCTGGAATAGCAATCAAAACATTTACAGTTCAATTGAAAATGTTTGGTTTTCCCCTCAAGATTTTTATTTGGTGGCTTTGGCTCTCACTGGGCCCACTTCGGGTGATGATGTTACCCCATAAACCATCAGAAGGGAGGGATCTTGATGCTGGTGTTAAGGTAGTTAGTTTTTTTTGTGGGGGGTATGTCTGTATGGATGTAATAGCTACGCTCAGTAGCAATATCATGTTTTCGATTTTTATAATTATACACTCGGAAAAAAAGCTGAATAGATTTATTTGAATATGCGTCGAACCCAGACAGGTCATCGAATTCACCAGATCAGTAAATGAAATCTAGCAAATTTTCGGGTTGATATTGACAGATACGTTTTCTCAGTCATCAGTTTTAACTTTGCCCCTTTTGAAGTTTTTGTTTAATTTTTTCTTTCTTTGTACCTTTTTTTCAGCCCCCTCCCCTCCCACTAGAAATGGTTCCATATGTTCCCACCTAGATACGTGACTCGTTAGTCTTCAATCGGAGGTTCATAAACAATCCTTTTCGAAGTTGCGTAACTCCTAGCGACATTTCATTGGTTTCGTTCGCGTTATGCAAGTGTAGGGAAAGGTGCGCCCTGCAGAGTTCCGTAAACTGCAGCATTACATGATTGAGTCCGGGATTGAGTTACATAATTACAGGGGAAGTTCACATCATCTTTGTTGTAGAAAAAATATCAGAAATAGTAATAAAACAATATTGCTGAAGGTTTGAGGAAAATCCATGAAGATTACAAAGAAAACTTTTAAAATGTCATTTTTGTTCTGACGTCATACACGAACAGCTTCCTCACATCGTGTAGGCCTTTAAAAAAATCATGAAATGTAATTTCCTAAAAAACATTATAATGAACCTTCAATATATCGACAAATCATTTTACACCCGCTGTGAAACAGAACAATACTCCAAGGAAGGACTTTTTACCATATGATTGAGGGATGATATTGATAAGAAGATTGCGGATTTTCCGTTGCTGAAGAATATTGCAAATATCTCATCGGAAAAAAGGAGACCAGTCATTAATATAACCCTGTCTTAGTTAAAAAAATATCAATAATAATTGAAACCAATCAACAATTCTCGTTTGTCCATTAATAGGCAAAAAGAAAATATGCAAAGAAATACACAACTGAATCACCGGATCAATAGCACGCCCAATTTGTGGAGTCAAAATGAAGTTCGACTTAGGTACAAGAATAGATTAAGGGTGGAGTGATACAAAATAATTTCATGGTCGGGTGGCATCACAAACACATAAAACTAGCGCGAATAACACGATTAAGCGTCGAATTGGGATCCCATCCTTTAACTCATATCTTACAGCCCCCCACCCCTGACAAATTTCGTCACTACGCCATCGCGCGAAATTTTTTGACCCCGCCCCGGGCTGATTTTTACTTTCAAGTCTTGCTTATCTCTTGAGATCAAATTTGCGCCTCCCGGGTACGCGGCTCCGAAATTTCGCAACGTTTTGTAAGTTAATGTCAGACCCCAAATTGCTCAAAAACGTGATTCCGTGTGCAAAGTCAATGCAAATTGTGTTTTTCAACCAAAAATCATAAATATATGATTATTTTTACTTTTGTTCGTTTAAATTGATTTATTTTGTGCTATTTATGATCGCAAAAGGATCCCGACAAAGTTCTTTAATCACATGATTTATTGCAATGATTTACATAATTATGTTTACTTTGTATTATTATTGATAATTTATGTTAGTTACAATCTGAAGTGTTGAATTTGTTATAATTATTTTTCTCCTTCTTAGTATTCGTTTTCTCATTATTCTTGCATTTCTTGATTATTTCATTTCTTTCTGACCCCCACCCCCTCTATTTCCGCTCCATCCCTGGAGTCGACTATTACTCAATCCTCCATCGTTCCTATTTCTCATACACTCTAACGTTTCCATTTCTCAGACATTAAAACGTTTATTTGTACTTCCACTTTTGTACTTCTTTGTTATGTATTTTTTCAATTGTAAACTCACATTGTTAGTCCTCGGACTTTTTGATGAGTATTTTTTAATAAAACCGAATTGAATTTGAATTCCAAACTCCACTTGTCACATTTATCTTGATTTGAAACTTTTTTTCGCACTCTTCATGTTTGCTACATTGCTTTTTGTATCTTATATTCGCTTTGTTGCTACTATATTGATACTTTCATGTATATTGAATTTATTCTGATGATTTTTTGTCTTTCAGGATCATAATGTAAAACAGCCATTGTGCTGATACATGTCTTTTATCCTGAATAAATATTTCGAAATAAAGAAATAAATAATGTAAAAAAATCATACTCTCGCAAAAAAAAAACACTCGCATCCTACTAGCTATATAAAGTGAGTTAAAGACAAAAACATACACACAAAAAAAATTGGGGCAAATTTCATACGCTTATTTGCATAATTAATTAATAAATGAATAAACAATATTTCGGGGGGAAATGTCTTGTAGTTTACATCCGGCTCTACACGCACGCAAATTTTCGCGGCGATCGCGCAATCGGCGACCGATATGAGGAAGGGGGGGGGGGGGCATATATCCTGGGGTCCGTAACACAAAGCTTAGCAATAATCGTAGAACATTTGTAACGATTGATTCCATTGACTACAATGTACAATCAATCGTAAAAATCAAGCGTACGATTAATCGCTAACTTTTATGTGACGGGACCCTGGTCTTAAATAGCCCAGTTAAAGGGGAAGTTCACCCTGACAAAAAGTTTATTGTAAAAATAGCAGAAAAAATAATAAAAAATGTTGCCGAAGGTTTGAGAAAAATTCATCAAATAATTAAAAAGTTATTAGAATTTCAATTTTTTGATTTGTGACGTCATATGCGAGCAGCATTCCTACATAGCGAATAGTAAAAAATCAATGAAGTGTCATTTTCTCAGAAAATTGGTAATGGTTTTAACTGTAACTTTTGTATATCAATAGACAAATCATTTCACACCCGATCATGAAAAGAAAACAAAATTAAGTCATCAGGAACCATACAAAATGTGAAATTCATACATTTTATATTACATAACACATGGGGCAGCTGCTCGTTTATGACGTCACAAATCCAAAATTTTGAACTCTAATAACTTTCTTACTCTTTAACGGATTTTCCTCAAACCTTCACCAATATTTTTTACTATTTTTTCTGCTATTTTCACAACAAAGTTTTCTTCAGGGTGAACTTCCCCTTTAAGGGTTAAACCATTACCGTAACGTCAACGTTTAATAGCCTTATACCATAATGATCATAAAATGGATTAGAAAGTATTGGCTTTTTTACAATTACATGTTAAAATTCCTCAGCATTATCAAAGGAGAATTTGTTTCCAATAGGATTTCATGAAAGTTTGCTATCACTCTTAAAATTCGTTGTTTTTTCACCAGCTTTGACAATCGAGTCTCCAGGAGGTACATATTGTGCGTCCGCTCTTTCTTAGTGACTGAATGCTATTAAGTCTCATGTTTGTCAAAATTGACGTTTGACAAATTCCAATGAAAAAAAATGAAGAGTTGAGCTATTTAATGTAACATTTGGAAGGGGGATCACTAGTACATCCCATATCACAGTCACTGTATCACTAGTTTTCCTATAAAATCTAAGTCATGAACCAAAAGAAAACATGTAAAAGTGTGATTCTAAAAAAAATATGTTTGTTTCTTTAAAGGGGAATCCAGCCTTGGCAATAAAATGTTGTGTTGGGAAGGAGAAAAATGAATTAAACAGAATGGTGAAAGTTTGAAAGAAATTGGACAAGCAATAAGAAAGTTATAGCTGCTTTAAAATTGAGATCACTAATACTATGTAGATTTCAAATTGGCAACTGGGTAAGTAAATTATGACAAGGGGCAAGGACAACTTTCCCATAGGCCATGTACTTTATTATCAGGGATTTGTGGTTTTCTCCTAAGTACCCATTCCCCTGGGGCAGTAATCTAAATATAACCCATGTAGTATATTGTTTTATGTCCTCATGAAAGGAAAATATAATTTGAAATAAAACTTTTGGGAAAAATGACATTTTAGCCATAATATGTATTGGAGTACATGGAAGAGTAGTCCTTGCCTTACATCACTATGACATCCCATATGCGGCCAATTTGAAATCTCCATGGGTATAGTGATTACCAATATCTACAACTTTTAAAAATTCATAACTTTCTTGTTGTTTGTCCAATATTGTTCAAACTTTCACCTATCAATTTGTCTGATTTTTCTTTTCCTTATAAAAACAAGTTTTTATTTGGGTTGGATTCCCCTTTAAAATCTCCCCTACATCTCTCCCTCTACTCTGTAAATCTCACTTCTGTCCGCTATTCACTCCACTAAAGGCGACCGCACATCTTGCGATTGGTCTGCGACTCAATTTTGGAATAAAACGTAGAAGTTGATGCTAATACTGAGGACTTGGAATATATTACTGTGTAATGTTCTAAATCATCATACGAATACTTATGTTCAAATCTGTGATTATGCTATCATCCTTCTTAGAATAAAAACAATTCTAAGTTCTAGTCGTAATGGCGTCATAGTAGTCGTACGATTGGCTACGATTTGAGACTAATTTTGCCTTTACTCTAAAATAAAGGCTTACAATCTTACAAAATGTTTATATTAGTATTCGTTCAATTAATTTAACCTCATATGAAATATGGTCCATTCACATTTTCAGAAAATGAGCGAAATGCGATCGCATTGCGAACAGTCTTAAGGTGTGCGGTGGCCTTGAGTCACCTCCTCTCCTTTCTTTACTCATCTAACTTATCCCATCTTCTTGCATCTTCTCCCAATTATATTCATGCAGGATGAATATTCAGTATTGGCGTACAGAAAGTTAGTATAAGAAAATAAACAAATAATCCTGAAATCTTGTGCTCAAATCGCTATCTACGTTTTCCCCCAATTCTGATCAAATTTATAATGATAATACAACAAGAACTATTTCACATTTATCTTCAGATTTTAATATTAACATGTTTTACAAGATCTACAATGATCTTGGCACTAGTCAACATTGAATGCATCACTCATATATTGACATAACATATACTTTATACACAAGAACATGTAATTCATCAGCAGGGTAAAGATCAGGGGAGCGTTTCATGAAAAGACTTTATCCGACAAGTACCTTTTTATCCGACAGTTACCATAGCAACTGTGCTTCTCAGCCAATCAAAAGCAAGGAAAGATGTCAGGTCTGACAACTTGTCGGACAAAATTGTTGATGAAACGCTCCCCTGGTCACTATATAATTTTAACACTACCTTGTACTTTTAGAAGACGAAAGCAGTGATCTTTCAGTTTCAGGATGGAATCTGAATCCAAATGATGTGAGGGGCTATAGCCTCTCTGTGATTGAACCAATCTCTTAATTATTGACATGTGCTTAGTGAAGCTGGCCATAGTAAACATATTGTTCATTTTGACAGAGTGGAGTTCGTGCAGTGCCCTTGTAAAGTTTGATCAATTTCTTTCAGAGCACAGTTTATGTTTTTGTTTATGTGTTTTGCTTTATAGCTCATATCATTACTCCTATCATTACTGAATAACCGTTTAGCTATACAGCAAATGCGATTTATTTGTGGGATTAACTTAGCCGGTAATATTGTGGTCATTTGCAAAGCAAGGAGCCATGTAATAGCCTGCTTTCGGAGACAGTCCCGTGGTGTTTTAAAGAATCAAGTATATATTGTAGCAAAGTCTATTTAAGATTCTCAAGCTTGAACAGAGATAATTAATACTGCACTAAACCTGTTACGTAAAATAGGACATTAAACTTGCTAACAGAGGGCATGGTATGCTTGATGCCTTAATACGACCTATTCAACTCAGAAGTTATCCCAGCGGGCCAGTCAAATGTATTGCTGTACACATGCTTGACCAAACTATTTCCAAACACCCCCTGGACGAGTTTTTCTCTGTGTGCAAAATAACCCCCTAAACAAGTTTTTTGCAGGCTTTATTTACACATTTTGGCCCCTAAACAAGTTGTCACCAGAATACGACCCCTAAACAAGTTTGGTATACAATCGGGAAGAACCCGAACACTTTTCAGAAACGAGGAGGAAAAAGCCCCGGGGAAAAGGCTTGGGAAAACATACCCTATAAACACGTTTGGCTGGTCTTAAAAAAAAAGCCTTGGAAAAAAAATACCCTAAATACGTTTGACCCTGCGATTGACCATTGATCAGTCTTTCAAAACCACTTTTTTTTGAAAATCTGTCTTTTTTATACCCTTAATGAGTGCATGTGTGGTTCTTGTTCAAAACTGGAAAAACACCCCTTTAAACATGTTTTTGGGGTCACACATATTTACAGCAATATATTTGACTGCCCATCCCCCCCCTCACAAACCATGGGGAGATGATCGTATTTGCCTTTATTGTAACTGGACCTAATATCCATACAAATTTCCTGGAGTAAGTTCATAGAATTTTACAACAATAGGATGCAGAAATATACAACCAAAATGTCAAATTTTCCAAAAGTATTCTAGTGTACAAATCAATATGCCTTACATGTACCTCTCTCTACCTTGGGATTTGTTAACAGGAAGTTGCTCAACACACAACAGCTTCAAGAGGCATGACCATTATGCATTAAACCTCTTCAGAAGATTTTCTTTGACTCAAACTATAAATGGTAGGTCAAATTAGAGTACATAAACTGTTATTGTGAAAAATATCACAATAATACTTTAAATTGACCAATGAGTGCTTATTTTTGTTTTCAAGTACCGGTAGCCATTTACAGAAGGGCTCCATGACAACTAGTAAATGGCAAAAACAAACTTACCCCAAAAGGCTAATCTGCTGACTGGGCCTATAGCCTTAATACAGCAGGTTAAATGTTTCTTCACTATTTTGTAGCTGCTATAACATCCCATGTGCATGTAAATGGGGGAAAAATGTGCTATTTCGTACACTGTGCCATAAATTTTGGATCGAATGATTCACAATATGAGAGATTCACTCGATACATTTTTTGTCATGACACCAATTTTAATATAAAAGTTTGATAAATATAAATGTCTAAGTTGAAACTATCACAAAGTAGATGATCAGATCTTAGATTACATTAACAAAAAAATAATAATAATGTGCAATAAATCAGGAGTTGATGTGAAGATCAGGGGGGTGTTTCACAAAATTTTAAGCATGACTTAAGTCGCACTGCCGACGTGTACATGATATGCAAAACGCGATCTCATTGATAGATTCGCAGTAGTGCGCGTCCTCATGACACAATATGACCAATGCGGTCAAGCCTTTCAAACCGTACACAACTAACTCAGTATTTAAGTGCGACTCTAATTCACACTTAAATCTTTGTGAAACACCCCCAGGTAAGAATAGACTGATCTCAATTGACAGGGAGATACAGTACATCACATGAAATTGTGATGAATGTGGCTACGTTTTTCATCATTACAGGTTATTCCAGTTTTCCTCACTCCTCCCCTTAAGACATCAGTATAATAGTTGAATGGTATTTACAAGTAGGGCAGTTACCATCATCGCGTTGACTGGGCTATTCCACTTCCTACAGCGACTCCTTCCGATGCACTAGAATTGTCCTGTAGCTGCATAGAAATAGGAGGAAATGACATATAACCATTACAGTCATAATGATGATGACGAAATAAATTGATGTCACGAATGAAAACACACATCAAAGTTACAATTGAATTCCAAGTAGTCACCAACATACACAACTACCTGGGGATTTGATGCAAATCCCATCAAAACAAATCATACTTTTCTTCTAATTTTTTTAATAATGTAATATACATTTAATCTAATCATTAGTTTTTGAAAAAAAGACTGCAAAGATTACTGATATTAACTATAAGTTTTTTTTAATCAAACTTCATTCAAGATGTTCATCTGACACACTAAATTATAGAAAAGGAAAAAGGTATATTTTACAGTAAAATAGGATCCTATACATGTAGATAAATATTATTCTTAAACCATGAATGGTAAAAAAAAATGGATAACACTGTTAGGATAGGGGTTCACATTTAAACAAAATACATTTTTTACTTGAATTACAAGCAAATAAAATTTCTAATGAAGGAAATTAAATGTACACTGGGCATAACAAAATATATATCAAATGAATGGACCAATTCGACCATACTTTACATTGAAATGCTTAATGTTTTTGCTTTAGAAATTAAAGTGTTTATACATGTAAAAGGCAACAAATATCTATTTTAAGATAAACCATAAATGAAACGAAAATAGCAATGAGAACTTGCATAATCTAATAAAGTAAATCCATTTTTATGCTTGATATAAATTTCTAAAACCAAAAGGGCTTAACTAAAAAAATTCAAGCTCATAATTACACGAGCATGCATTTTGCTTTGAATTCAAATGGTTGCTAGCAAACTAAATATTAACCTGTGTTGCGAATAGCAAATAAAAATCTTTACTGCACGGGGGGGGGGGGCGGGTGGGTGGAGGGTTACCTAAATATTACTGTATTACATAGAGTTGGGTATTCTCTTCTAAAAATCTGATTATCAGCATCTTTAAAGTATGGATACAAAATTAGGTTACCTAAATATTACTGTATTACATAGAGTTGGGTATTCTCTTCTAAAAATCTGATTATCAGCATCTTTAAAGTATGGATACAAAAACCCTAAACTTTCGAAGCTAATGAATATTACAAGTGTTAGTGGACAGTAATATTTTGTCTTAATAAAGAAAGTATGTAGAAAATGTATACCGGTATCTTTATTGTCAATCTGAAGTTTTCTCATTTTTATGGGGGGGGGGGTCCAAAACCGATCTCCCCCCCCCTATTCTTTAACTCTGTTTCATAAACTTCTCAAGCCAAGGTATTTGCAAGCAACAGAAACTTCCAAATAAACTAGAAAACAAAGATAAATCATTTCAGGACAGCCATATTTGTAGAGAAAGTGAAAAGGGGTGGGGTGACAGAATTTCATGGAATTACCCCAATAGTTAGTAATAATCAGATTTTGGTAGAGCTTTAGCATTTTTAGCGTTATTCCTCCCTCTATTCAATTCATTTAATTTCAGCATTGGAGTATCCCTTTTTCAAAAGAAAGCCTCATAAAACACTCTACTGATCACATGGAAAACAGGGAAAACAAAATACGGAGAGCAGCCAGTACAAAGCCCTCACCTCCGTTAACACTCACATTAGAGAACTAGTACAGTTTTAGCGTCCATATTGAAAAAAGAACAACACAAGATTCATATTAGTTGTTGTGGTACCAAGCCAGTACATGAATTCCATGCTTTTTTGTTAGATTGTGACTAAATCAATTCATAATCAACTACCCACAAAATATTGATCATATTTGAATTCAAATCCAACACATGTCTGTCTCTCTCTCTCTCTCTCACTCACTTTCTCTGTCTTGCTCTGTCATTCTATTTCTCTTATCCTTCATATAATTCTAAGAACAATCTTAGGATGTTAATACATATATAACAGTATTCCATACGAGCATGCTATACATTGTAGTTTAATGGAAGGACAAAACTTTTGTTTTGTATGACAAATTCTTTTGAAAGTAGGAAATGTGAAATGATGAAATAATCAAACAACTTGTCATTAATTGAGTCATAGTGCAAATGTTACCCTGTGGAATAATGGATTTTAAAATCCTATTCATGACATAAGGGGAGGGGGTACACAGGAAATTGAAAATGGAATTATGATCCGAATTTGATATTTTTTCACACAGCACAAGAAATATGAGTTTTAATCATAAGGAAGAAACTTGCAACTCCAAGAGACTGGCCCTGATTCAAAGAGCTGGGGGGTGTTTCACAAAGATTTAAGTATAAATGTCGATGCGTACATGATATGCAACACGCAATCTTATTGATCAATACGCAGTAGTGCGCGTCCTCTTGGCATGATCTGACCAATGCTGTCATGCCTTTTATACTGCGCGCAACTAGACATTTAAGTGAGACTCTAAGTCATACTTAAATCTTTGTGAAACACCCCCCTGGATAGACATGTATGCAAAATACTATGCACAAACATATCAGTTGGTTATGACTATGAGTTGAGCACTGTGGGATACATGTAGCAAGAAAGTCAAACTGTGAGAGGATTCACACACAGTGTTCAGCAAATCATTGGAATCGCGATTATTCTGAAGAAGAAAAAACCCTCACAAGAACCATTATCTGAATCGCGATCAGGGTCACAACACTTTTATCTCTTCACATACACACCCACATACACAAAGAGAAATGATTTTCCAATTTCATCTTTTTTTATGTGTGTGAATATCATTACAAGCTGCAGCTCTAGCAGCAACAGTTATCAACACATGTAAATGGAATGCTACTATTTTTACAGCAACATTTGCATTGAGCCATTCATCCATGTGTCAAGGTAATCCTCACATTCTCAGACTGTTAAACAGAATATACCGGTAGGGCTTTCCTTGAATGTAATAATCTGCCTATTCAAGAACTGAGGGAGTGATTACAGGCTAATCACCATCACTTACCTTAACTTGAATGTTATTCTTCAGCATGGCTGATCTTAGAATTAACGCCTGAAATAAGGCAAACAAAGGAAAAGTGATTGAGGAGTAGGATAATTGCCCAATTCCCTGATAAATGTACTTTTGCATAACATTTAACCCTAGAAAGATTGGGCAATTTAGACATCTAAGACTGGGGGAGGCTGATTCAGCCCCTCCCCTTCTTATGATCTCAGCCGTCGATCACCCAATTGCGATGAAAATTGGCACGTGCAATACGTATGGCATAATCTATAAAACTACAAGATCAAATTCTGCGAAAAATCTCATTCCTAATTTATGCGTAAAATCAGAAGCTTGCTCTAATTAACTAAATAATGCCCATAAAATGCTTATATTTGGTTAACAGACTCTTTATAGGAATCTGATCATATGTAAGCCTATTAAAAAAAAATTGAACATCATATTCATTTTCTTATGCATATATTTTATTTATTTTCTAATTCCTTATGTATTTCTTTGTTTTTTTCAATGGAAATTGTCAGGGACTTTATTTCAACCATAATAGAAAGAAGATGAAATCAATAAGAAAAATAATGGTACATTTATGAATTTAAGAACAATGTTTGCATTGGATTTGTTCACAAATTCACATTTTTGAGCAATTTGGGGTCTGCATGCACTTACAAAATATTGCATAATTTTACAACTGCATACTCAGGGATCGCAATTTTGGTCTCAAAAGTTGTACGAGACTTGAATAGTCAGCGAGTGATGCGGTCAAAAAATTTGCGTGGCGGACTTATCGCGAAAAATTTCAAGGGGTCTGATTAAGCCCCCCCCCCCAGTCTTATTAGGCTGAAGTTGGTGTTTTAAATCATGCCTTTGTATTTATTGATTACCGGTACTTTCAAACTCATACTTTTTTCAATGCCTTTATTAAAAAAAAAAAAAATTCTCAATAATATCCCCTTTATGCATGTATTTTTGTAAGAACTTGGAGAGCAGAATTTACTTATTTGTCATATTATTGTAAAGCACTTTGAGCATGTTAATGGAAAAGTGCCAAATAAATATTTAATGTATGAATGCACGTATTGCACTGCCATGCAAAATTATCTATCAAACTAGGTCCTATAGCATAAAGATTTATAGTATCTAATAATCGGACTGATTTTAATGATTGATTGCATTGACAATTAAAGTGTACATGTATGTATGATCAGTGGAAAAGATCAGCCTTAAACTCAATTGCTAAGCTGTAATTTACAGGCATTTATTTCTATTAAATTGGATTACGACTCTTTAAAAAGAGTTTGCAAGAAACTTACCAGCGAACACAAATTCCAAGTTTGCAGTTAGGAGATCAAATTAGGTAAAACTGTACATGTACAAGCGAAAATGCCAAACGGCATTTGGTAAGAATTCATTTATTAAGAGAATAGTTGCTATTGCTCTCATCTTAACATCACATTGTGCAATGATATACATTTTCCATAGAACCCTGGAGGCCGTTTCATAAAGCTGTTCGTAAGTTAAGAGCGACTTTAAGAACGACTGGTGATCCTTTCTTACACGTTAAACCATCGCCAATGGTGTATATCGTCTACCAAATGAAAGGATCACCAGTCGTTCTTAAAGTCGTTCTTAACTTACGAGCAGCTTTATGAAACACCCACCAGGTAGCATATATTGTGCATGTATGCAGGCTCAGTGTCCAATCATGGATTATAAGGAAGAGGAATGCATACATGTACAGTAAGTTTGACTTATTTGAATATATGTGACCAGCCAGCCCACAACCACCAACAAGTCACCAGGGAAGCTTCTCTGTGAGGGCCAATGTAGGACATTGGTCTTCAAAAAGCCAAAATAAAAAAATAGCTTATGTGAATGAGTAAATGTATTTCTTCTTCTTTATACTGTTAAAATTGCAAGTTGTAAATTGGTTAGAAAATAAGACACAAGAGATTCTTTGACACAAGTTTTAGTAGACTAACGGTACTTGGAATTTTCATTGATATACTGCAGTGTGCACCTCACGTGCTTGAGTGAACCCAAACTTCAAACATTGATTTCTCCTTATTTTCTGAAGCGCTTGCTTTTTCTGCATTTAATCAAGTATTTCAGTGGGTAATTGCTGATAATTTTTTGCAAATTATATATCATGCTTTAAAAAATAAATAAAAATCTCGAAATTCATTTTGAGTACTTTTTAATGGTTTTGGGGTAGCTGGTCACATAGACTAAAGGAATTTATAGACATTAATCCTCTCACCTTTGTTCTCCTCTGGAAAGCTTTCCCCATTAGAAGTGACTTCTGAAAGGTGGAGCTCCTCTGGTCAATTTCTCGGGCATATAATATCTAGAAGAAAATAAATTGTTGATTGACACAAATTATAGATTAAAAGTGTATAATTTACGTTGTACAGTCAAGGAAAGATATTTCATGTAAGAATGAATTAGTATCATTTATTTCTGTTAACAAAGGTGGGTGGAACATTTCTGTGAGGGCTTTGTAGCTAATGTGAAGGTCTAATCCTAGTTCAACTACTGTACAACCAATTAGTCTACTAATCATGGGTGTCTGCACAGAGGATTATCCGTTGTTCATGGGGGGCGGGGGTATTTTCACCAGTTGGTCTGAATTGCCTTGGTCTATAAGAACACTATTGCCCTTTTTACACAGGATTTTCTTAACCCCGGACTATCGCTAACCCAGTACTATCCTTAGCCCCGTACTATTTTTTTTTTCCTTTTCACACATGCCAAATTGTTATTGCTAACCCCGGATAAGGAATGCTTGCGTTTTACACACGAAACTCGCTAACCCCGGACTACTGGTTTTTGTCGATCATTCGTAGTACAAGTGCTTCACTCGTACACTTTTTACACACGCTACAATTTCCTTAACCCCGTACTATAGGTGGGGCCAAAAATACGGGGTTAAGCTTAGCCCACTTTCGTTTTACACATGCGATCTTAACCCCGTACTATTGCTCTTAGCATCGCAATTGGTGGGATAACCCTGCTTTTTTGCAGGGCCAAATAATCCCGTACTATAGGTGGGGTTAGCCCACTTTGTAAAAACGCTGTGTAAAACGAAAGTGGGCTAAGCTTAACCCCGTACTATAGGTGGGGCTAAATTGCCATTTAGCCCCACCAATAGTACGGGGTTAAGGAAATTTTAGCCTGTCTAAAAAGGGTATATAAAGTCTATGTGATTACCACGTATATGAACCAGATTTTTATTTGCCCAGGTAAAAAAGTATATATCAGATCATTTGACCATTGACAGTTAGACCAAGTGATTATCTGACCGATTAAACCAAATTGTAATTAGACCAAACTGAAAGTAGTAGATTTAGGGTGACTGGTGAGTTCAATATCGATCATGATTGCATACTCAATTCCAAAACACAGAACGAAAACACGATCAGCGGTGCACCATTCAGTGTCAAAAATATAAAGCCGTTTATAAAATCGTCTTAAAATTTCCCGCTCTCGTTAGCGCAGCTTTAGTGCTCAGTTTGACCTATCACAAGAAAGGTCAGTTCTGGCACATGTTTGTGTAGACTTCCATTGACGAGTGGATACCATGCGCGACCATGAGCTCTCAAAAAGCACCCCAAACACATATTTTCCACACTCTGAAAATGCACTCCTTAACAAGTATTGGCGTGTGAAACCCTACCTTTAACAAGTACTGGAAACAAAACGATACTATTGGCAAGTATTCCCTGAATTGAACCCCGAAACAAGTAAAACAATTCGGACGTCAGTTGTACTGTTACCTACATCCTTGGGTTTAGTATAGCCCTACTTGCGCAAATCATACTCTAAACACGTAGTGTTGACTCTTGGGGCAAAAAGTACATCCTTTATATGACATTTTAGTCTTGATTTTTTATACCCTCGCAAATTTGACTCTAAACACGTAGCTTTTCTATCGAAAATACATACCCTTTTTTCATTATTTTAGTGCTTTTTACACCCTTATTACGTTAAGTACGTAACATGCCCTATCTTGATAAAGACATCCTTTTTACATGTTTTATTTGGTCGTGCATGGTATCCACTCGTCAAAGTAAGTGGCCCCCCGGGGAGATGTCCTGGTAAGTGGAAAATAGTCTGAACACAGTGATACATGTACTTGCATACATATATTTAAAGCCTGTGTATAGCTTTGGTAAAGGGTCAATAATGTGATTGATAATCGAATATCATCTAATATGACAGTCTTACTGAAGCGTAGAGACTGTTAGATATTTTTCCAATTGCACTTCTCTGAGAAAATTTCAAATATTCAAATATTGGATATATAGCGCCCTCTCTTGGCGATGCTTGTTTTAAATTTAAAAATGGGCATTCAAGCACTTATCTTATAAATTTAGTGATTAGATATCCAAAAGTTACAAAGAACATATCTTGAAAGCTTCAGCCCATTCCATGATTTTGAATAAGATTTAATTGAAAGACAAAAACACACAGATATTTTAATTTGATCGGGTGAGCGATCAAATTATATTTCCATGTAAAATCGCAAAATTTATTCTGCAAAACACATTTTCATTTCATATCCTCCACATCATAACTGTTACAGGGCATATCCATTCATATCAGCTAGCAATGAATTGGAATAGTGATAGGTGCATTTTGGTGGATTTACCAAAACTATACACAAGCTTTAATAGTTCTCCATGAAAATTCTAGTTCTTTAATTCTAAGGGTAAGCCTACTGTTAGGCCTACCTCAAAATTCAGTTTCAATGAGTCACTCCATTGATGGCATGGTTACAAAGAAAGCTGTTTTCTATATAGTGAAGGTATTAAAGAGTTTTATTCCTTCAATCCTCATAAAATCTTTTCTTATCTGAAGTGACATGGGAAGGTTCTGACAATGAATTAAAACCGAAATACTAGTAACCCTTGATTGTATATTGCAGCTGCATTATGGGTGGTATTCTGTTATGAAAACCCTTTGCATTACCTAATATGGCATGATACTAATATAACTTGATGGAAACCAGGTTTAAAAGATGAAAGGAATACAATTAACTCTTATGAAGCAAAACACTGTAGGAGAAATTGCAATTCAATTTTACTGTCCTTTAGTTTTGCACATGTTTTCTTTTAAATTAACCATAACTTTCTTGTTCCTGGTACCATTTGTTTTCTTTAAAAAAAAATCACCTATCATATTTTCTCTTAACCCACAAATATTCTTAATGTTAGTTTTAAAGCTTGTGTATAGTTTTGGTAAATCCACCAAAATGCACCTATCACTATTCCAATTCATTGCTAGCTAATATGAATGGATATGCCCTATAACAGTTATGATGTGGAGGATATGAAATGAAAATGTGTTTTACAGGATAAATTTTGCGATTTTACATGGAAATTTAACTTGATCGGGTCACCCGATCAAATTGAAATATCTGTGTGTTTTTGTCTTTCAATTAAATCTTATTCAAAATCATGGAATGGGCTGAAACTTTCAAGATATGTTCTTTGTCTGTAACTTTTGGATATCTAATCACTAAATTTATAAGATAAGTGCTTGAATGCCCATTTTTTAAATTTAAAACAAGCATCGCCGAGAGAGGGCGCTATATATCCAAGATTTGAATATTTGAAATTTTCTCAGAGAAGTGCAGTTGGAAAAATATCTAACGGTCTCTACGCTTCAGTAAGACTGTCATATTAGATGATATTCGATTATCAATCACATTATTGACCCTTTACCAAAGCTATACACAGGCTTTAACAAGTTTACATGAACATGGTATTCCAACCCAGACACATTAAAAAAAACTAGTAAGTACACCTGTACTCTGTTGTAGTATGAAGCAAGGGAGACAATGAATAGTTATATATATAAAAACCTGAAAATTTGAACAAAAGTCCAGGCAAGAAAGGCACACCATGCAGATTCTTCTATTTCAATTTAAATTGCCCCCCAAAAATTATGTAAAGCTTGGTTGCTCTTGCTCCCTCTCTTGGAATATATTTTCAAGCACTGCCCCTGTAATTTCTGCACATATGGAAGGCTTTATAAGTTTGTTCAATGTAGCAGTGACCACTCTGTCTCAACCACCGTCCCTGCTGCTAGATGGGGCAAACAGCATATAAGGATTTACATAATTTCTATTTACATTTCTCATTGGGTGGGTATTTGATAACCTCAGCCCTCCCCACCCCACCCCCATATATCAGTATCCTTGTGCACTCACGAGAAAATATAATTCAAGAGGCAGTTCTACTACATGTACACTATCATCGCTGTACATGTATCAGTCTGGCATGCCTCAAAAATGATAGGCCCAAAAAGGGAGTGCAGGCCATAATTCTATTCGGATTTAAAGCCCATAATTCTATTCACTTATTCCATTTGTTCATTCATTCAATCTGTACACTTTAATTTAGACTTAAAATACTGTTTCTTTACAAAACTTCAATGAGGAATGTTCATTCATCTGGCTTGTATACACACAGGTTTTATGAGATATTCAGAGCCTCTTCAGAGTTCCTGTCCAAGACTCTTGGACTAAGTACACCCATTCAATGGATAACCTGTTTCAAAGAGAAGGCTCTGTGCTATTATACTCTTTAATTATAATTATGCACTAGAAGATTTTCAATAGGGGGATAGTCTTTTGTGAGTCTCCTTTGTCATGGAATTAGCTGTCTTATTATATAACCTGGGAGTGGCTTGAATGGATCCTTTTGACACCCAAAGAAGTGAATTTGTATTAAAAACTAGGAGGTCCCTGGTACATGGACAATTTGATTTGTGTCAGTGCATCCTGTGCCCTTGGGAAGTCATCAACTGTATCTTCACTTCATTTGCCCCTCCATAATGACCCCAATTCCAAAATAAGTTCTTTTTTTTTTTTTGCTTTCAAGACCCTGTTTGTATTTAAAGAAAAAAACCATGAACTTCTAAACAGAAATTAATCGTATTGTGGTTTCTGTACATGCAAACAAGATTCTTCCTCATTCAGGTCACTTCAGAAATTAGATGTTTTTATTCCATTACTTTACCAAAAATACATGGCAGGTTTTAAATAAGAGCTCAATTTTAATATTACAAATAAACATAGGCATTTTTCTGAGTACTATTTTTTCAACCTGCTGTTCAAAAAAATGAGGAACTTCACTTAAATTTGGGGTAATAAAGCACTACTGGAAGTCTTGAGAGAAAAAAAACAAAATGAAAAAAAAATGGTGTGTGTCATATGGGACATCCATGTCCTGTGCTAGCTATTTTGAGGACTCGCGCAACTTTTCAGACCAAGTTCATGACATACAGGTATAGCATCGCGACACCACGTGACTTTTTGCACGACAAAGTAATACCCAAAATGGCTCATTTTTATACTTTGTAAACAAAGTCAATGGGAGTGGAATTTAATAAAAGGGCTACATAATTGGTCTGATTAATCAATTTCAGGTTTAAGTTAGATGTTAAATGACCTGGAATAACTTTCATTGAAAAAACAATGATAAACAAAGGATAAAACAAAGAAATAAGTACAAATTATTTCGTCTTTGGAGGGTTGTTTTGTGTGGAAAACTTCAATTGGTGACATCTGAGAAAAAAAAAGAGAAAATCTTCAGTTTAATTTGGTGCTTAACATGCCAATAACGTTTTTCAAGAATTTGAATATCATATTCATTATACCAAGTAATTATTTTCAGAATTTCATGTTTTTTTTTTACAACTGTACCTTATAATGTAAGTTGGAAAGGATGTGCATGCCAAATTTGGCGCAATCATGCAAATTTGGCCGAGATCTAAAGGGGGCCCTTGATAGCCCCTGCTTCCTATAAACAGAAAGCGTTTCATCTCCCCACAACAGGAATTACTACTTAATATTTGAAGACATACCATAATACAATACATGCATGAGCCTCAATGGAGTCAAGTTAAAGAGGACTTTGCTTTTTTTTCAAAATCAGGGTATTTTGATTCAATGGTTCCTTAAACCTCTTTAAGATTTTTTTCCCTATAATCCTGCTTTACACATCTCTTTACTGCAAAAAGAAGCATATATGGGAACTATAGCTTCGTACATATGTGGGTTCCTACTTCCTAGTCAGAGTAAAATTTTATTATGCATGGAGTAAAATTCGTAAGATCTTATCATGACCCAGTGTCTACACAACCGATTACGAGAAACTCCAATGAGTTGACCACAACCTTCGCTGGGGCCATCTTGGAGGGTTCAAGTAACTTCCAGAAGCGGTAGCACTGTGTACTGCGACAAAATCTCGTACAGAGAGATAGACCCCTTAAGATTTATGCAAGGTGGTCACAGATACTCTATGTGCAGCTACTAATTGAGCACGTCCGCATGTGGGCAATTTACGCTGTCTTGCCGGCTAGTTGCGAAAGTCAGGTACTTTTGGAAAAAACAGGACTATGTTGATTGGGGGAAGGTCGTAGGTCATAGGAGCTTACCACAACCCCTGTCCAGATGGGCATAATTACTCCAACCCTTCCTTTGACCTTACTCCTACCAAAACGGCCTGTGTCTGGAACGAGGCTAACCCAGACCTCTGGGTTCAAGATTGCAAGAATCTTAGAGCTTCTAACAAAGGCAAAGAAGGGATTAAATCCTTGGAAGGAATGGTTAATCTCCCTGTGATTGGGTCTCAGTAAATTGACTAAGGAGTGAGTTGAAAATCAGAACCTATTGTTAATGCCGTAGCCTGAATGTCTCCTCAGCAAGCTCTTCCCTAGTCAAGACAAGTAGATTATGGACCCCCCCTCCCCTTGACTTTGCACAAAGGACAAGGTTGATGATTATTTTTTTTTTCTTAACTCTTTGCTCAATTTGTTCGACTAGAGTCACATACAGCAGACTGCCAAATTCAACTCAAGTCGCATTCTATTCACACTACACAAAGAGGGTATTCTTTATACACACATGCATGTGCTCATCTCATTGTACTGTGCACAGCAAAGCTTTTCTCTACAATAAACCAATCAAAAGCTATTGTGAGCTGAATTGGCATCATCCATGCTGAATGCTTCTTAAGATTGTATTTTGAAATTGTGGTGCAGGAGTGATTCTGTCAATGGTGAGCAAAGAGTTGAGACCCCAAAGCTGATATGCTTTCTGGCTTCTTCTACCTCAAGGTGTTGGGTTTTCCATGACACCTGAAACACACGATCCAAGCAAGGCCTGAAATTCTGCATCTAAACTTGAGCCAGCTTCAATTCGCCTATTCACATGATACAAGTCACCTGACTCTTCATGTAAACACTTCTATCGTTCTTGCATAGTTCATTAAGTGTAACCATTCTCCTCTATTGCTACTTCAGTGGGTAAGCTGGCCTGAGTCCACTGGGGTAATGCACATACCGACTGCAGGACTGAGCAGGCGTGGTGCTGGCTTCAAACCACATCAAGAGGTGGACTCAGTCTGAGCAAGTGTTGATTCGGATTTTGACAAAAGGGGGTGTTACACATAAAAATTCAAAGCCGCCTCTCCCAAAGCCTTATTCCACTTTTCGATGTACATGTATGTGTACATGTATCTCCACCCAAATGTTTGCTTATTACTTCACATGTAAACCTAAAGTGAGTTGATTGAACTTCTCTACTGGCATATACCCTCCTGCTCTGTACAATATCAGGGAAACACGATTCATTCATATCTGTCTCGTCTAACTCTCAATTAATTGGTACATGTAATTTTTAATCAACATCTTACATGTACTTCACTTTGTTTTTGCGAATCAATAAAAATACAGAAGTTTTAAAGTCCTTCCAGAAAAAAAAAATGGAAATGAAGGTATTGTTCATGTGTACATATGTCCTTGGGTTTTGGTCTCATCTATCAGAGGGAAGTATGATTATCAACAGAATATAATGTAGAAGTTGGCTGTTGAGCACTGGCCACTTTTGTGAAGCTCCCATAAATTATTTGCTCATTCACAGTCACACACTTACAATGAAGAAGGCAACACAACCAACGCATAATTCTGCACATTTCTCATAAGTTTTTTGCATTTTATAGTCCATGAAAATAAAGCAGAACTTGCTTAATAACTTTGCTTTCAATATCTAATCAGACTTGCACCAATATATAATCAAGGAAAATGCTTAAGGACATTAAACTTCATAGGATTTTTTCAAATAGTTATCTGAATATATGCACTGTAAATTCGCAAATTATATTTTAGGATAGTCATAGCACTGAGTAAACCTACATTTTCATTGGAAATACATGTAGGTGATCAGAGACTTATAGTGTAAAATAAGGCTACTTTAATCTACATGTAGATCCAAAGCCTTAAAAAACAAAATATTACCCCTGTCACATGCACCACATAGCTGCAAACCAGAAATCATCAAATCGCCAAAATAAGGATGTCACATCAAAAAAGTACCACAATAAGCATGTCACATGTTCTGAAAGTAAGATGGGAGATCCGATGCTACATATGTCCAGCTGATTTCAAAAAATGTAGGACCCCAAACAACTTTGAAGAAGTGTATGAATGTAGCCTTGCAGCATGATCATGACAAGGATTACATGTGATTATATGTGTGACATCATAGTGCTTTTGATGGTATTGTTCAAAATCTACTGTAGATTTTAAGTAATTCACCATGATACAAAAAATTTGAAGCAGATTTTGAGAGAGCACCATGATACAGATCTGCAATTTTTTTTTTGCCAGTGAGGACCTAATAATCCCAATAATCAGTAGCCGATTAGATCTGGATAATACCTGCACTATAAAGCTCTTTGGAAAGAAATAATTCAGTGATTATCAGCATTAAGTGGAACTTGCCGTTTTATCGACTTTTCCCTCCCTTTGTATAGCTGTTATGAAAAACGGCTAAAAAGAAGCAAATTCTGTCTGTTTAGTTTTCGTTGAGGCTTTCGCTCACAAAACAGCTACAAAAGGTAAATTGTGTCCAGCCTGCCCACAGTGTAATGTGCCATCCATACTGCACACCCAACTGCGAAAATTTCTTGTATTACTGCAGATTAATCACGCTATTTGAGTCAAATTGAATAAAAGTAGGATAATTTGTAATGACGTACAAACACACTAGGTGGTTTCAGACCGCCTCGAAGTTCGTCAGTTCCAGGTATTCTCTGATCGGGAAATTTACCCCGATCAGAAAATACCAGGTATTTTGGTAATGTGAAAGCAAACTACGCGTAATTTCCCCGAAAGAAAATACCCGCTAAATAGTAGGTACTTGGCGAAATTACGAGAACTTTCACGGGGATTTTTCCAAGGTCGCAGGTATTTTGGCGATGTGAAAGCAAATTACGGGAAATTTTAGCCCAGCGTGTCGTTGGGTGCGGCGCCATGGGTGGCTGCTGGGCTAGTGATTTTGAATCTCGCGCCTTGCCTGCTTATCAGACCATACTGCGCATGCTCGTAACTTCAGGAACTTATCCTGAAGGGTATGTTTCAGGGCGGTGTGAATGCAGGAATAATTAAAGGAGAATGAAACCTTTGGAACAAATAGGCTTGTGTAGAAACAGAAAAATCAAAGAATAAGAATAAAGAAAGTTTGAGAAAAATCGGACAAATAATGAGAAAGTTATGAGCATTTGAATATTGCAATCACTAATGCTATGGAGATCCTCCCATTGGCAATGCGACAAGGATGTGTGATGTCACTGATGAACAACTTTCCCTTTGGTGGACTATAAAATACCCTCAAAATGTCTCTTTTTGCTTTTTCTTACGATGATACAAACTCTTTATCCATTATGTATTCTTAAAAAATATGTATTACATGCTCTCATGTAGAAAGAACACATGATCTATGGATAGCTAGATGTGATAAAAGAGGCAATTCAAGTGAAATATATACTAAAGTAATGGGGAGAGTTGTTCATCAGTGACATCACACATCTTTGTCGCATTGCCAATTTGCTTTCTCCATAGCAATAGTGATCGCAATATTCAAATGCTCATAACTTTCTCATTATTTGTCCGATTTTTCTCAAACTTTTGTTGATCTGTTTCTTTGATTTTTCTGTTTTCACACAAGCTATCTTGTTCCAATGGTTTCATTCTCCTTTAATGGGTATTTTTCAGCCTAAAAAAGTTCTCGTAATTTAACGGGGATTCTTGTGATCGAGGCGGTTTGAAACCACCCAATGTAGATATGTCAATGGTAGAGAAATGAGTGTGAGATTTCTGGTGCGCACAGCCAGAAGAATTGGGGGGTAAAAGTAGTGGGCACGCCTAAACCACGAAGAAGAGATAAGTTTTTGATGTGGGGGGGGGGGGATTTTTCATTAACAATCTCACTAATTGGCAATTATTTCTGTAAACACTGCAATTAGGGAATGGTCAGTTTGCATAATTTACTGTGTAAATTATAAATGCTGCTCATTTGTTTGGATCCCACAACTTGGACTGTCCGCCAATGAATGTTAAAGAAATATGATATGAATATAAAGAGTGTTTGTAAGCAGAAAATTTCTTGGCAAATGTTGTGGTTTGAATGTTTCATGAAAAGTAGAGAAAACTATTCATATTTAATGTAATGAGTATGGGACTACTAAATGATCTCAATGTTGTACTATGTGTAATATGCAGGAAGTGAACTGAACATGGTAGTAGTACATCATGTCTTTATTAAAGATCAAGCATAACAAAAAACCAGGCCCGGCAACCTATCAGGTTGGCCGGCAGGTTAAATTACATTATTACATGATACATAAATCAGAGTACATTACAATCATAATGCATTATTATATTACTGTTTGATACAGTAATATAGCAATTATAACATCAAAAATCTAAAGTACCTTACAAATAAATGTATTTAAATTGGACAGGGTCTGGAAATACATGCTGGAATTCGCCCCTGAACCCTATGGGTTGCAGTGATTTTTATCAGTTCTTCCCCTTTCTTCTTGTAACCCCCCCCCCCCCCCAACATCAAAAACTTATCTCTTCTTCTGGTTTAGGCGTGCCCACTACTTTTACCCCCAATTCTTCATTGAAACAAACAATAAAAAAACCCTCAATGAATATTAAAGCCAACAACTTCTTTAGAGCTTCTACCCAGGAAAGAGGATAGACATTATAATTTGGACTCTCTTCACCATCTCGTTACAGGATTAGAAAGTCAGCACTATGGCATCGTTAACAACATGTACCTGGCTTCACTATGAATTCCAATGTACAATAGCCATTTCAAAATGCCAGCTACTATTGAAAAGACTGCAAAGAAGCCCAGAAGAAAGCCCTATAACCTTGTTATTTTTGCCACAGATGAAATGTTTTTATGTCGCCTGTCAGCTACACTATGCATACTCTCTTTAGGTTACAAGTGGATCTTGAAAATGTTTGCAGTGCATGTAGATGTATCTCCCAAGGGTCTAAAAAAGTCTGAATTCAAGCCAAAAAATGTATAAATCTGAAATTAACAATAGAACCAGTAAGCTTGTTTGTGCTTGTTATAAGCCTTTGTTGAAAGAATCCTTTACCGAGATTCTACATGTACCTCTGTAAGAAATAATATGCATGTACATGTATTCACATGAGTAGCCGGAGTGAATAGCAAGAGAACAATGGGCATATGGGGGGAGATATACACATGTATAGACCTGGTCACACTGCCCGAGCGTTGTTCGAGCGGTCGTGGAGCGGTAGGGAAAGAGGGTTGAATTTCGGTCATAAAATCGGGGCAAAAATCAAAAAAAAAAAAAAGACACTCGAAATCGAAAATGGTGAACGGTAGCGAGCGGTGATGATTTTTTTTTCTCTCCGCTCCACGACCGCTCCAACAACGCTCGGGTGGTGTGACCAGGCCTTAAGATATACAGAGGTGCGAAAAAGTTAGTGAGCCCCACCAGAAAATATACACCTCCATGCCATGGGGTTGAACGTAGACAACACTTCAATGTTCATCGAGCCTAGAAAAACAAACTTTATTGAATGTAATATTTTATTACCTGACTTCACAATTAAAAATTCAAAAGATGGCAGAATTTGAACACTTTTTATTGAACATGTTCACTTTCTGAAGGGGTTCACTAACCTTTTAGCACCACTGTATCTATTGTGTAGTATAACATTTGCTGATTACTGTCTTCCCAGTATTAAAGAAAAAGTTGATTGCTTTCAAACTCTACTTTTTATATGATAAATTTGAAGCAGATGATGTCATGAAAGATTAAAAAGCAAGAGCAAGAAATGAATTTCAAAAAGTTTCCTCAATAATATTGCAGTGCTTAACATTGGGCAGCCTGCAGACAATATATCATGTAAAAAGATCTCATTCTCCTTAACGACCACTTGACTTGTTACACAGGCTTGGGCATGTATATTTACAAGTCTCCACATGATGAAGAAAACTAGCACCTCAATATGTACAGGATTGTTGGAAATCCTATCAAAGGAATGAACAAAACCCTTAATATTAATAAACAAAATCACATGGAGAATAGTTGGAGATTTTTCACTACAGCTGCATCTTAATACTGGAAGAGGCTACCATATAAACTCAACAAATCATTTTTTTGTCTCTTCAGTGAAAAAGGTGTTGGAAATTCAACAACTTTTTGCTCTTTTAATTCAGATAAAAACAATTCTGTCTAACCCTTATTTCAAATTTTTGTCAGATCTGGGTTTTTTTCCTAATACATGTGCTCTACTATAAAAGGTAAAAGAAAGTAGTTGCAGCAAACAAATATTTCATGAGAAAGTCTTATAAATCAAGATTAATTGTCACCAAATATCACATATCTACATGTCGATCTGGTATATCAATGTAACTTACTGTATCTTTGTAAAATCACTAAATCTTAGCTCAAAACAGATAATTCTGATGATATTGCAGAATAGGATACACTGCATGTGGTACAGTGTATTAATATTATTTAGAAAAATACATTTGATGGCATTCCATGCTTATTTCACTCATTTCTAAGCAATTACACATTTTCTCCCAGAGCCATACAGCACATATTTTTTCATTTATACAAACACTTGGGTGGTAATTTCATTGGATTCTGTTCAAATTCAGTTGGAGATTGTTACCACAACTAGTATTTACATGTATATACAGGTATAAATGAATGAATGAATGAATGAATGAATAAATAAATTAATAAATAGCACTGTCTGGCTATCAAAGCCTTGGGTGATTGCCAGTGTCGAGTGATGGAAAGTTGCTAAAATGAGTAGTTACAAACTATTTTTGTCAGCATAGAATAAGGCTAATTTCTTCAAGTATGCAGAGATGGATCATCAAATTTCTCCAAATAATTTTTAGACTGAATTGCCTACCTTATTGTGTGAGTCGATTCTTGCATTGATCTGGCCATCCAAGATGAGTGTCATGAGTTCATCTTCTAAGTCTGCTACAGATGTATTGAATGCACTTGCCATCTTCTGCATATCAGCAGATACATATGGACTAAAGTACTGTGAGGGAAGATGGTGGGATATCCAGAGCATTTTGGTGAATTAATGGTTATGAATATACCGGTTTTGTCATCTCCATCATCATCACATCATTATCACGTCACTCTCATCATCACCATCAGAATCATAAATATGACCATCGTCTTGTCACACCAATCATCATATTCCTTCATCAACCTTCTACTCATCATCACTCTCATGGCAATAACATTCAGCACCATTAACATTACCAACACGACCATCAACATTGTCATCATCATCATCATCGCCACTCCCATCATCACATCATCATTGTCAACATCACTCCCATCATCAACACCATCATCATTATCATCATCATCACCATCATCATCATCATAAACTCAACAGTGCTGCAGCACCATCATCTTCATCTTCATAGACAAAAATAATCGTCAACATCATTATCATCAAAATAAAGTTCATCATCATCATCGAGAAAATAATAATCCTCATCATCATTATCACCAGAAGCAGTATCATCATCAAGAAAACAATCGTCCTCATCACTGACAAAGTCATCAATATTGACATTTTCATCTGCTTACTCCTCATTATTCTCCTCCGACTCATCTTTATCATATCAAAGACTAACCTGTATGAGAGCTCTATTCCTGATCTGTGAGTAGAGGACGGAGACATGTGGAGCAAGGTACATGTCTAGGAGGAGATTATCTTTAATCTCCTCCAGGAGCTTGAGACATGATGCATACTTAGATTCATAGAACATGAAGATGATATCTCTCAGCTGTGGCTCCAGCTCTAGGAACAATTTGAAGGAGCTGAAAATGAATTTCATAAATAGACTTCATTATAAAATAAGTGGTAACTCTATACAAAGACCCTGGAAAATGGATATTTCAGTAGTTATGGTATTTGCATGTCGGCAGGGGAAGTTTGACATTGAAGATCAAAATTTCTGGGTGGCACCAGTAAAAACGATCACATACTCCATCTGAAAAAAAAATCTTGGAACAATTGGGATTTGAGCCTCTCATTGTGACTCTGCTATGATCCACTGATGGCCTGACCAGTGGTAGAGTTGCTGACTGGCAATCAGAAGTAAGAGGTTTAAATCCTGCTGGTTCCAAGATTTATCTGACTAATCTTTCCCATCAGTAGTTAGCAAACAAATCTGGGCATTATAATCAGACAATTGAGGGTCTGCCCATTGCCTACTGGAGCCACATGATCCATTTTGTTAATGACTGAAAATATTTTCACATTTTTTCAATAATGCCTGGTGATATAATGATTTCACATTCACTATCAATTGCATCAAAAGAAAATAATAGCATTTTACTGCATCCATATATCACTTGCTCTCAAAATTTATGATTAAAATAATGCACAACTCTAATATTTTTTGATCAATTTCTGCCACACCTTCATGAAAATATGAAATTTCTGGTTTTATCAAACAAACTTGATGGCAAGGTAAACTTCCAATTGAATCCTAAGAGTTCAAGGCTGGGGGAGCATTATCACAATTCGATTTCAAACTATCAATCTATACCATAACGTGAATAGATTGCATTCCAAAGTCACACAAAATTTTGTAAATCTTTGACAGACCCAAAATTGTTCAAAAACATGATTTTATGCACAAATCTAACACAAAGTGTGTTGTTTATAATAGCATTGATTTTCCTTAAAAAAACATTTAAAAAAATATTTTAAAAAGGAATAAAAAAATACTTTGAAAATAATTTTGATACTGAATAACTTACAAATATGCATGTACATGTAATCAAATTCTCACAAGAGTCTCTTAAGCCAAATGAGCAGTTCTGTGGCTTTATGATTTACAGCTAAATTGCGATTTCATACTGTACACAGATAGACTGAAATAAAGAGAATCTGTGAAATTTTGCAAGGCAAATACATTATATTGATTACCATACATCATTTTTACCTATTATGCAAATTCTTGTTGCAATCTGCAGCTGAGATCTAAAGGGATGGGCATAATTCCCCTCTCCAATAACCCCCCCCCCCCCCAAAGAGAGAAAAAATAAACGTACAAATATATCCAAAGACTATTAGGGCAGGTTCTTTTAAAGATTTAAAATAGTATCCATATAGGAACCAAAAGAATCCCACTGGCAGTGTCTGAATATATAAATGACTTCCCATTCAATCCTGTCCAATCAACTATGAATACAGCTCCCTTATAGGGTTTCATGTATTATATTTCACAAATTGAATTTTGTACAAGCCATTGCCTGAAACCTTAGTAACTCAGGAGCATGAACAATATCTTTGAGAAAGTTTGAGTCTTGACTGGAAGATCAGCAAGAAAATGTTTGGTTGGTCACATGGTGGCGCTATAAAAAAAAGAATGATAAATTGTATGGACAGTCATCTGGCTACAACCATGCAAGGCCTGCTGATGACCGGTGTTTGGCTCAGTTGGTAGAGCGTGCGTTTCCCAACTGGGAGGTTGGGGGTTCAAACCCCGGCCACATCAGACCAAAGATAAAAAAGATAGGAGTTGCTGCTATCCTGTTTAAGGGAGAGAGCCATGTTGATCTGGCGCTGCACAGTGGCCGCCGGGCCCACAATCAATTGGGAAAATTATTTTTTTTTAATATTTCTATTTCGAACAATCAAATATGGATATTTTATGAGTTTTTTTCATAACCATTACATGCACCTGTAGGAAATATTGGCTTTTTTGGTGTTATGTTTACCGTAATATGTTAGAGATTTGGTGTTATGTTTACCGTAAATTTTTCAGACATAAGAAACTTTGTTTTACGCATTGTCTGAATACACATTCAGCTCCATTAAATCGAGACACAAATATACTTAATACAATATGTTAAATTGACTATCAAGTCTGGGTTCCATTACGAAATTAACTATATCCTACAAAGTCATGTGATTAGTTCAAAATCATCATGTGACTAAACATATTAAACAGAGATATGACATGAATGATGTAGAAATGAAATGCCCATGAAGAAAATTTATTATGCCAAGATTTCAATGATGGAATAGTGCAGTTTTTTTCGAAGTAGTATTAGACAATAATACAGATCTATCATTGAATAGCAAAGTGAACATAACAGTGAATTCATGAGCAACAAATCCTTTTAACATGAAAAAATACAATCAACTTTGAACATTGATATCAATCAATCTGCATTTAAAAAAAATTGACTAATGAACAAAGGACACCTCCCCCCCCCCCAAAAAAAAAAACAGGGTTATTGTTCATCTGGTTACAATATGCAACAGGTTACAGATGACTTTGCATGGTACTTGAAAATATCCTTTCTTTACCTGCTGGAGATGACATTTTTCTGTAGTTCTTGTCTATCAAACGAAGCTAAAGCACAGAGCCCACCATACATGGCCACGTTGTTTGGTGACATCAGCTGTACAGTTATACGAAAATAAAGTTATTGCCCTCAAAGAATGCAATGAAAATATGATGAGAATTCACACGCACAAAGGGTAAAAAGGATACAAACAAGAAAGGTGATGGTATTCACTTACATACATGTATATAAATGTGCCCCCCCACCCCAGCAAAATCTTGACAAGTCTATACTAATTTTCTCTGCATTAAGCCATTAATCAGGACTTGACAAATGAAAAAAAATCACACACTTGGCTCATCTATCTGAAAGAGTAATTTTGCTCAAAATGTTTACCAAAAACATATATTTTTTACCATTTACTTAACCCAATCAGACTGAGGGGTTGATTCAGCCCCCCCCCTCAACATTTTTCGCGATAAATCGGCTCCGAAAATTTTTTTTACCGCATTGCTCACTGACTATTTAATTTCAAGTCTCGGGCAACTTTTGAGACCAAACTTGCGACCACCAGGTACACAGTTCCAAAATGATGCAACATTTCGTAAGTGCATACAGACCCCAAATTGCTCAAATACATGAGTTTGTGTACAATTTCAATGAAAACAGTGTTTTTAGCCCAATTTTTTTTCCTTTTCCTTTTATTGATAAAATCAATCAATATCATCTTGTTTATGGTCAAATAAAACTCCAACAGTTTCCATTGAAAAAACAACAAAACCAAAAGGTCGAAAAAAAATAGAAATACATCAGAATATAAAAAAAAAACACAAGAAAATAAATGTGATGTTGAAAATTTCAAAAAAAGTACATTTGATCAGATTCCTATTAAGAGTCTGTGAAGCCCAAATTATCATTACTTAGTTAAGCAAACTTTTGATTTTACACATAAATTAGCATAATTAATTAGCAATGAGATTTTTCACATAATTTGATTTTGATCTTATAGTTTTGTAGATGATGCCATGGGTAACGCGCGTGACAATTTTCATTGCGATCGCTCAATCAACCGCCAAGATCATAAGGCCCCCCTCCGTCTTCTTAGGCATCAAAACAGCCCAGTCTATTGAAAGGGTTAAAATTGCTGAAAGTTTCAATTTATTTTACAAAACATGCATGCACCATTCTTGAGTGAATTTCAAATCAAATTCTTGTCACTCTCAAGTTGTTTTAACATGTTATTAGTAGCTATACAGGTTATAGATGATCAATTATGACAATTGACTGATGCTTTGGATCTGCTTTCTTAAATTGCATGGAAAAGTGAAATGAATCTTAAATCTGATGTTTTTGTGGATTTTGAGCTATGAAGTCACAAATGTCCAATTAAAATTATCCTCCTTCACCAGTATATCCACCTTTGTCCTGTAATAGGTAACTACACAGAAGGTGTACCTGAAAGCTATTATTATACATTAATATTGCAAATTAAACACATACATGTACATGTAGGAGTAAAGCCAAAAATTTGTTCACAAATTATTATTACCTCCTATTAAAGCCTCTTTTGTTTACTATCTATTGTCCACAGCGGACTGCAGGATATATCAATGAGTCAGAAAGAAGAGGATCAAGGGTATTTGTATTCCAGTTCATCGTGACTTAGCCGTGAACCAGAATAGCCTGGTGTTTGAGTTGCTGCTCGGCAAGCAGTAGATGACAGGTTCGAATCCCAATGGTTCCAATTTTTTCTGACTTATGATTTTCATTACAGATCGAGTATGCGATCTTAAACACATAGGAGTAAAATCGAAAATGTGTTCACAAATTATTATTACCTCCTATTAAAGCCTCTTTATTTACTATCTATTGTCCACGGCGGACTGAATGATATAAGATGTATCAATGAGTCAGAAAGAAGAGGATCAAGGGTATTTGTATTCCAGTTCATCGTGACTTAGCCGTGAACCAGAATAGCCTGGTGTTTGAGTTGCTGCTCGGCAAGCAGTAGATGACAGGTTCGAATCCCAATGGTTCCAATTTTTTCTGACTTATGATTTTCATTACAGATCGAGTATGCGATCTTAAACACATAGGAGTAAAATCGAAAATTTGTTCACAAATTAAATTCATTTACTTACATCAGGGAAGTCACAATGATCAAAGGAAGCCTGAAGGAAGTACTTGGCTGCTGGTTTGTATTTCTTGGTGGCCAGTTCTGCTAATCCAGCGGCACACTTAAGCTTGGTAGCTACTGTTAAGTTATCTTTTGTGTCTTTCTATTGATTAAAAAATACAATATTTACAAGAGAGAGAATAGTTCGTAATGAGGAGTAGGCAAATTTGAGTTTGAAGAAACATTGTGAATATGAACTTCAAAAGGACTGTTTTTTTTATAATACTTTAGAAGAATTTCTGTCAATGATTCCTTCAAGAGCCCTTGGCATTATAAAGTGCTGTTTTTTTTCAAGAATAAATACATGGCATCTGCAAGCTTACACTCCTGTCTCATTGTTTTCCAAAGTATCCACATTTGCCCCCTAAATAAATAAGTATATTACTATGAAAAGGATTATTTAATCCCACAATCAAGGCCCGAATTTAAAAAGGGCTTTAGATGCTTCTATCACAATTTTGTATACTTTCATGATAGCAGAAATATGTGACTGCCATACATGTGAAAATATACATACACGCACAGGGACTATCTGTTGCTAGTACGCAATCAGTTAATGGCTCAATCTGCTTACCTCTGACAGTTCAGGTGTTGCCTCAGCTTTGTTGACATAGCTCAGCACATGAGACCAATTCTGAAGATGAATGCTAACCTACAATAATACCAATAACCACATATGTTAGCATCAAGAAGACATATATCTGCACATTTTACATAATCAAAACAGTTCCAAATGCAAAACAAATATGTCTAACTATGATCAACCCTTACAACTTCAAGCATATTAATTTTCAGTCAATTGTATTTTTAAGTCTTTTTCAACAAATGAAGTATTCATGACAACAGCAAACCTCCATTCAATACAAAAAGTATATAAAAATAATCCGCTTTTATATAGCGTTTAATACATCGGAATGACGTGTCTAAATGCTTTACAGATATATTATTATCCCGGTCATCGGATTCAATAAGTCATTCCCGCACAAAATATATAAACATCCTCCACTCCCTGGGGTGTATTCCAGTCAGTCGCCGGTGAGGCGCACACAGTACTGGACAAGCTACAATGACTTTCACATCCTACCGGGTACCCATTTAGCACCTGGGTCGAGAGTTGCAAAGTGTGGATCAACGTGTAGTTAATATAGTACAGTGTATATAGTGTAGTTTCACATGTCAATGAAATAATTTTCCTGGTATTTCAATGAAATTTGTCAAGGATTTTGTTACTTAAATGCTACACAAATGTAAACATCAGAGGTGTATGCTTTTGCATAGGAGTGTAGAGGATTTTGTTGCAATATTCACCAAAAGCCTAATATGCTGATCAAACTTGAGAAGTTGAATTATTCCCTGATATATATACAATTGTACATGTAGTATAATGAATTATAGAGGAAAAAGTGAATAAAACTTATGGTTAACTACTAGCAATGTACTTCAATGTAAATTTCAATGAAAATATGAAAATCATTGCCATGTTTCATTCATAAACAATATATTGTGAACCTATCTTCTGCATGCAATGTGTACCAATGCTAAATCTGTGCTGTGTTTGACATCATTGACTCCCTAATTTGCATACATGTATTGCTTGGAAAAATAAGCCAAACCTGAAAATGCCATGAATTTCTTATTTTTCATCTTATTTCAATGAATTTTTCAACGGTATGCTTGTGTGGTTTTTCTATTAAAGGGAAAAGTAGTTGCAGCAAAAAAACACATTTCATGAGGAATTCTTTTAGATCAGATTATCACCATTTTATTACATATTTAGATATGGTATAGTAATGTAAACTTCTCTTTGTGAAATCATGAAATCTTAGGTCAAAACCAATAATTCTGATGATAAACAACACAAAAAAGCATATGTGGAACAGTGTATCAATATTGCTTGGAAAAATACCCAACATTTGATTCTATATTTAATAATTCTATACTTATTTTACCAAATTCTCATTAAGTACACATTTTTTCCAGAGCCATTTGGCACATATTGTTTATTCATACATACAAACAGTTGGGTGGTCATTTTATTGGATCCTGTTCGAACTCATATTGAGATTGTTGCCACAACTGGTATTTATCTATCTTTAATGTCAAAATCAACTTTTCCTTTGGGTGGATTTAACCTCTAATGCAACAATGCCCATACTATAGCCATTATCCTAAAGATACTACTCACCTTGATAACATTGAGACACATATTGATGATATGTTTAGGACTGGTGCAGTAATCCCTGGCTCTGGAATAACACTTGAGGGCATTACTGAGATCTCCTTGATCCAGATAATGGTCTCCAAGATCATCATGACCCCTCCTATGAAGGTGTAAATAGCGAACAAAAAGTTACCTACTTGGGAAGTTAACTGTTTACACAATGTACAATCATGAAAGGACTGTTAAGTTATCGTTCTTGTATGACGATTTTTAGCTCTGAAAAGAACGGTTGACAGCATTTCAACCAGTGTCTGCTGGTCATCAAAATTTTTCTATAACCCCATAAAAGACCAAGGTCATAAATACTTTAATAGTCCTACAACTGCTGCTACCGTGATGCTAATGATACTACTACTGACGATGTTAATGTTGGGTGAGCTTCCTCTATAAGTTCAAAGACACCATTTGTGCCTTACTCAATAGACTGAAGGCTCAAAACCCTCTTTGAACCACGAGTTAGAACCCTCCAATGTCAACAACAATCTTGTCTTCAGAATCAGTCTTTCAACAAAAAATCATAGTTGGTGACTGGATGTTTTGCGGTGCATGCTTATACATGTATGTTTTGCTTTACTCTTCAAGTTAAGATCAGACTTAGCATGAATAAATGAATGAATGAATGAATAAATAAATAAAACAAACCTGATGCTCTCTTTGATGGAGTTACTCTTGTAGTTCTTGAGGTCTGTGTCAAGTTTCTCTAGCTTAAGAGCAGCCTTCTTATTGGTTGTTTCAATCCACTGTGTGTCCAGAGATGGTATGTTGTGAACGACCCCAGCTACAGCATCAGGTAACACAGAGGAATTGGATCTGTGTAAAGTAAAATACAAAACAAAAATCACATTTCAAATATTAGAAAATGTATGTGTACAGAAAAGTGGTGACAAACTATTAGTGAACTAGTAGAATAAATACACCAATATTGTTTGTATTTGCAATGGACAAAAGACGACAGATGAATAATAGATGCCGTTTAGATCATCTTGTATCGCCTTCCGATGGACGAGACAAATGTATCCGTCACGGACATGCACGGTACATGTAGACATGACAATTGTATCTAGTGTACTTATCTCAATACTACAGTCCACAACAGTTAAAAAGCTTTAAGTATGAATGAACAACTGAATAAACAGGTTTGAAATTCACACTTTTTTTATCATGGATAGGGTCACAGTTTATTCATATCCACTTTTTTATGATTCAAATAAACCATGGTCTCAAATCCAAGCAACAAGCATGATTCAAGTTCCCTTTACCAACAGTACAGGTGGGTGTTTCATAAAGCTGTTCGTAAGTTAAGAGCGACTTTAAGAACGACTGGTGATCCCTTCTTGCGGTAAGTTGTATATTGCATTGGCGATGGTTTAGTGCGTTAGAAAGGGTCACCAGTCGTTCTTAAAGTCGTTCTTAACTTAAGAACAGCTTTATGAAACGGCACCCAGGGGTGTGCATTCATGTTCAGTCCTTTTAACCCTAAATAGACTGGGCTATTTCGACGCCTAAGAAGACTGGGGGGGGGGGCTGATTCAGCCCCCCCCTTATGATCTCGGCCGTCGATCGCGCGATCGCGACGAAAATTGGCACATGCGTTACCCATGGCATTATCTACAAAACTATAACATCAAATTCCGCAAAAAATCTCATGTCTCATTAATTATGCTAATTTATGCGTAAAATCATAAGTTTGCTCTAATTAATAAAATAATGCCCCTGAAATGCTAATTTTTGTTTCACATACTCTAGATAGGCATCTGATCAAATTTATTTCAAAAAAATTTCAAAATCACATTTATTTTCTTATGTATTCTATTGTTTTCTAAATTTCTTATGTATTTCTTTGTTTTTCGACTTTTTGTTTTTTATTGTTTTTTCAATGGAAATTGTTGGGGACTTCATTTTGACCATAAAAAAGATAAAATTAATTGATTTTAAGCAGTAAAAGGAAAAATAATGATACATTTATGAATTTTGGCTAAAAACACTATTTGCATTGGATTTGTACACAAATTCATGTTTTTGAGTAATTTTGGGTCTGCATGCACATACAAAATGTTGCATAATTTTGGAACCGCGTATCCGGGGTCACAATTTTGGTCTCAAAAGTTGCGCGAGACTTGAAAGTAAAAAGTCAGCGAGCGACGCGGTCAAAAAATTTCGTGCGGCGGATTTATCGCGAAAAATGTCGAGGGGGGGGCTGAATCAGCCCCCCCCCCAGTCTTTTTAGGGTTAAGGGCAAGTCCAAGAAAGGGTCACCCTAGAAGGCAAAATTTCATCTTTAATTTAAGAAGTTATCTTTGGTGGAGTAAGAAAGCCTAAATGTGGAATTTTAAAATTTCATTAAGAGAAATGTGATAATATGCATATTTATGCTAATTTGGGGCACCTAATTTGCATAATTGGTAAAATGGGCATTACGTATGGGACAATTATAAAAAACTCATAAAAAATAAAAACAAAACTTGTGAGATTTAGTCATAGGTGGGACATGGACCCCCTAACATCTTAATACTTATGAGGGAAAAAAAGTGGTGTCATCTAATTAATTATGCAAATTAGGTCTTGTCCAAGGATGGAATGTCCCATACGTAACATTTTGAGGATGTTTTTTAAAGTTATTTCTCATAATACAATACTTTTATTGTTGCATCTCTGGGAAGTTCTAATTTATAAAGTATGAAAATGTTATACCACAAAAAGTTTCAAAAATAGAGTTTACTTTTTAATTAAAAGTTAATTAAAAAATTGTTACGTATGGGACAACATGTTACGTATGGGACATTTACACACAATGTCAATGGGGAGATTTGTGTACAAAGTGAATGGAGAAAAAACAAATTTCAAGAGTGCTCTAAACAGTGATTATTTACCTTTTCTTTAGTTTTTAAGGACTGATTTGTTATAAATACTGATTAATGAAAACAACTGAAGCGAAAAAATTTTGAAAATGGAAAAATATGAAAAAAATAAAAAACAATAGAAATACATAAGAAATTCATGAAACCATGAAAAACAAGGAAAAAAAAGTTAAAATGGCTAATTTCCTTTTCAGTCATATCAAATATGTCTCAATAGAACATTTGAAAAGACAGAAACTCTTTGGTTATTTCTATATTTTAAATTATTTCAATTTTTTTAATTATGGGGAAAATTGTGTACGTTCTCTATGGGGACAAAATGTCCCATACGTAACTGTCCCATACGTAACATGTCATTAATTTGTTTAATTAGAGTCTGTAATTAGAGGGATTTGACTTATGACATGAAACTTGCCTTAGATATACTAGAGTATTGTGAATTCTATCACACTAAGTTACAAGTTGTCAAATGAAATACTTTCAGAGAATTCTCAACTTGAAAAAAATGTTCTAAAAATTGTCTTTTTTCTGCGTCCCATACGTAACGGCCCATCTTTTCTCTCTAAAAGTTCAAGGTCAAGGTCATATGTCACCATTTTTTCCATGATTATTCTTCTCCTAGATGTCTACCATCATGAGGGTATTCAATCTAATCAGAGTCAATTAACACTATTTTTCAGGTCATTGAAACCTCTGAAATGTCCCATACGTAACGCGCGCGAATTCTTGGACTTGCCCTTAAAGGAAACCAAAACCCAAGAAGAGAAGTAATCTTATTGGAAAGAGTAAAATGATGGGAACAATTTAAAAAAAGTTTCATCAAAATCGGTTAGGAAATAAGCAAGTTATGGGAGTTTGAAAACTCTTGTTGTACTCTATGTGGGCATCCTCAAATTGGCAAACGTGCTTCAAAATGGCTGATTTTGTGGACAACTCTCCATTTGTTGTGTACACAAATTTTCAGATTTTTCTCATTATCTTTCAAATTGCATCTTGCATCCTGAGTGCAACATAATTATGTCATGGGAAAATATAATCCACACCATATATGTCAAGGTCAGGAGGAGATAATATGAGATATGTAAAATAAAGGGGAAAATCTGAAAATATGTGTACAAAACAAATGGAGAGTTGTCCACAAAATCAGCCATTTTGAAGCATGTTTGCCAATTTGAGGATCCACATAGTAAGTACAATAAGACTTTTTAATCGTCCATAACTTGCTTATTTCACAACCGATTTTGATGAAACTTTTTTTTATTCCTCTCATTTTACTCTTTCCAATAAGATTGCTTCTCTTCTTGGGTTTTGGTTTCCTTTAAGTACGCACTGAATTAATGCATTACTATAAAATCAATATCAGCTGAACTTTAAGAATTAAGATGGGCTTGGGTAGTAACATGACACAAGATTTAAAACAAATGTATCTTGTTGAACTAGTTTGTACTCTTGGGTACCATATTAAAATCTGTTACTTTGTTATTTTGTTGATTTCTTTTCAGGGCTGTAATATGTTTTCCTAAAAAAATGAGAATCATTTTGTGTGCTTTATATAACATACATTTATCTTCAAAATGCAATTTTTTTAACACTACATAGGGTGACTATATGTATGAGTGTATACAAGGTGTACATGCAAATAATGAATGCTCAATCTGACTTGTTTACAAACATTTCTCCTACCAGCAAAGGCCATTACTGTTCAGCAGTTGCACAGTTATACTTTAAATGAACACAAGATGGCGCTTCACAATGTAGTACCCCGATTTATATCGGGGTAACTAGCATTTAAAGAATATCATATGGCGTTTAAAAAGGGGAAACTGGGGTGCACTTAAGAAAATGGGAACAAATCAATGCATACCTTTCTTAATACTATGGATGTATTGGTTGCTTCATTTTTGTTTGTTTTGTTTTGTTCATTTGTTCAAATACAGATAGCTGTGCAAGAGCGGGATGTATCGTGTATGGCTGTACGTGAGTTGATGTGAGTTTTGTGATGGGGAAAGGGGGGAGTTGTGGAGGTGAGGAGTTTCGAAGTGAGCTTGTGTGAGTGTCTGGGGAGAGAGATGAGGGTGTACAGGGGTAAGGTGAGTGTGTAGGGACGTTTTTATGCTAATAACCTTCCTCTAATTAACCTTTAAAATAATCTTTTATCTTTTTTTCTTGTAAATTATGTGCAAAAGAGATTATATCTATTCTGTTCAGGGAAAAAGTCATCTTTTACAAAATATGTTTTTTTTATTTCTTTTCAATTGATAACTGCTTTTTTCTCTGCTTTCACATTGTTATGGAAGAGAAATTGGGCAGTCAACTTCATTTGTAATAATTCTGAAAATTTGTAATCTCATTGATATTGATATATTTGTTTCGTATACTTGTACAAAATCTTGATTTATATGAATTGTGATTGTAAAGCTATTGATTTGAAAGAGGAAGAAAATAAAATATTATTTAAAAAAAAAGTATATCAGAATCACCGTGTGCTGCCTGGCGCATCACATCCTTTTTTTTCAAACTTGGCCTAAGAATTTTGTTCAGCTGTATTTTCCAGGATGAAGTGTACATGTACATGTAACCTTAAACACAAAACAAAAGACGAATGATTAGCTTACACAGCATCAGTGAGTTTCCTGTGTACAAGCTGATACATGTGAGTATTGTAGGTTGTCTGTGTGTAGTTCAATGCCATTCGAAGAGCCTCAATCTTGAAGGCTGGACAATGGAGGGCGACAAACAGGAGTCTGTTGATTTTTGCCAATCCCATGTAACTTGCCGCATAGGCTTCAACATCCTTAAAAATTACAAGAAAGATATGAATTCACATTTAAAAGAATTACAGCACATAACAAAAAGGGTTTCATGAATCAGAAAATATGAAAATATGCCTAAATCTTATTCTGCAATTCAGTTTGACATGCATGAAACCGTAGAATACATCTCTTCTTTGTATAAATTGAGCATGGGCAAAAACACTTTATGATCATTTCATCTGGAAGTGAGACCCAGGCTGAATCACAGAAACCCATCAAAGATAAAAACTGCAATTCCACCAAGGTATTCCTATCGTCAAATAATCTAAGTTATGCAAATGAACATATTCCCTTTATTTTTAGATTCATAAATTATTCTCTCCTTAATACATTCATTCACTTAATGGACTCCTTCTTTTGGGTAATCAACCCAATTGTTTCTTCTGTGATTGAATAAAAAACTTAAAATTCATTCATCTTTTTTTATATGAATGAGTTTGTGAGCCATAGCCAACCAGACAGGGTGACAATAAAAGGTTCACTTTACCACATCTGGAGAATGAACTCAATACAAATTGTTTGCTTTAAGTGTTTACCAGTGTTGGATTGTCCACGCTGTATCTCAGTTCTTCCTGCGAGTCTGAACCTTCACCTTGCATATCAACCTGCATCGGCTCCACAGGACCCTGTGAGTAGAGACAACAATATCAGGGATGGCACTATAAAGCTACTTGTAAGCTTACAAATGACTGATGTTCTTGTGCTATTATGGTTAACAACTTAACGTACCTTGTGGTGGGCAGAGTTTTACCTAAAAACTTTGTTCGCCCCTCTCCTCCCAATTTCTTGAATTCACTGGTGGAATAGTGGTTCCGAAATTACACAACATGATGTTAGTGCATGCAGACCAAAAATTGCTCAAAAACATGATCTCATGTACAAAGTAAATGCAAATTGTGTTTTCAATTGAAAATTTTCAATTTCTAGGTGAAATTTTTGTATATTTTTTCTTGTCAAAATTTCAGAAAGGAAAATGTGCCCCCCCCCCTTTTAGAAAATCCTGGATCCGCCCCTGCTCATGTGATAATTCAATCTTATTCTTAATAGTACAATTATTAGACACGGATCCAGGGATGGAGGAATGGGGCATGCACCCCCCCCACCTCCATCCCCCCAAGATTGACATTTGGGAGAAGCTCCAAAAGAGCTGTTGACCTGCTCTTGACCCAAGTTTTAAAAAGTTTTTTTTTTACTCCTCCCCCCCCCCCTTCATGCAGGTATATCCTGGACCCACCTCTACTGTAACCTTTGAACAAAGCTTACACAGCTTGTAGTACAGTCATACACACAACCACATTTCACGCTCTCCCCCCCCCCCCCCCCTCCTCACAACTACATAAGCCTGAATCTCTCCACTTCGTACTTCAGCCACTCTCGTGATCACAGAACATACACACACCAGCATATTCACATCATTCAGCATTGTTGATATTTTATTACCCATAACTCCTTAACAAATGTCCTAATTTTCTCATTTTTTTATGTCGCATTTCTAATGCAAAGACCTTTCATTTGTTCATTTGATGCATCATTCGCCAATATTTTTTTTTTGGGGGGGTAGACCTACATAGGCTTTTATAGCTAAAAATGCACAGACTCGACTCGATGATGACACAGCACAGACAGGTGCACACTGCAAGACTGTATGTGTTTGCATGTTAGAAATCAATATCATAATAAGGATTCGAGTGCCATGGATTAACATGATTAAAGTTACTAGATCAAACGGAAGTTAGGCCGTCCTAAATCATGCCTCCACGTCACACCAATTTCAATATGTGGGACACTGCAAAAAGTTTGATGCATTTTTTTCATATTCTCTATCGACCTTTACGTTAAAAAAGCTGCAATTTAAAAATATCTTTGACTACATTATTACCTGCATATACATCGGCAGCGGCATTGTAATTTCTGAATTCGCAGATGAAGAGACGAGAAGTCTGAAGCCGAGTTCTAACGACTAACGTAAAGAGCAAGCTCAGACTAGACTCACTGAAGCTGTACTGCAAATTCATCTCGAATTTAGCTGCTGGCGCGCGCTGCACGCGCGGCGCCGGTGCACGGCCGCGCCGCCGGATAGCCGATCACATCGATCCGGCGTGGTGTATGATTCGGCGGGGGGGGAGCAAGCCCGAGAGGGCCGAATGATATGTCCCCCCCCCTGGATCCACCACTAAAATTCATCTACCTGACTCTTTCATTTAAATTAATGAAAATGCTTTATGACCAAGTATTTACTGTTATCATAAAATGTAGACAGCTGGCAGCCGTCTGTTTTGAGGATCGAGGTTTTTAACTTTTTTGTTCAATGAGTGGAGCCAACGGAGTTCAGCGGAACAACCAACATAAAGCTTTTGGTCTACATCAAAGGGTGCAATTTCTTGATGAAAATTCTATATTGCCAAACCACATTTGAAAAATAACTGGTGCACTCCTGGCCATTTTTTCTTTGATCACTCATTTTTTTTCCTTCTCTAACTCCCACCCCAACCCATCATGTTCTATAGTCGTTCGTTCCATTAAGGACATACAATATGGTAAGTTTGCCATTACAGCAACTCCCATGGTAGTAGGACTCGGCAGCCACTCAAGCAAAATCAAGTGTCCATGGTAGTTATCATCAATATTGTTAGTCTTTATGAAATAAACTCCAGAACAGGAAGGGGGTTTATTTCATGAAATGAAAACATTTGCATATTGAACATGCACTCTCATTAATACGCAGTAGCATAACTATTTGACCCATACCAGGATGCGACTTTATGAAATTTTTAGCATAGTAACCTTTCCTGTATTTGACGGAGTATGTTATTCTATCGGTTAAGAATAGATCTGATAAACAATGAAACTAAAAAGCTAAAATAAACCAGCCAACCGTCACAGAATTTTGCATAGAAATGTGCATATGCAAGATATACTTGGGTCAAATTACCATGTTCTTTGCTGCGAACCATTGGACAGAACCAAAAATCGTAAAAACCAACAAGATGGAGTGTGGTAACTTTCCATATGTGCGAGATTTGATGGTGTTGGCATTTTAATTGCTCTCAGGGAAGGTCCTATACTTTCACTTTCCACCCTTAGTGATGCAATAAGACACTCTGTCAAATACAGGAAGCATAATGTCGAAAACCCACAAAAGAGAGTTCAATGTAACAAATAAACAAAAAACAACTTAACAGCCTTATCATTTTGTTTCCAATTCACAAGGAGACATTCAATTTATTTTAATAAAAAAAGATCTGTACATACTTCCCATATTTGACCACCAACGGTAAATGCAAGCCTAAATATTTTCAGAGAAGCTACTATTAGTCATATTTGTGCCAGGAGATAACATTTTGCACAAAGTTCCACAAATTTGCTTCAGAATAACCATTCTTTGCTTTGAGATAAAAAAAATACCAACAAACTCTATTAAAGTATCATACAATAATTGGTGGATTTAAGATGGAGTGCCATATTATCTTCATTAAACTATTCAGAAACTCTCTTAACATAAAATGCATGTGTTGATTTAAAGTTTGGTGCTAGCATGGGTGTTAGTGTTGTGTTAGAACTTAGGACCATGTATCTGACTGCCTAACATATATCTCTCCAGAGTCAAAATTCATTATGTACACCAAAGAAGTAACAAGTTGTGTCTGTCCCAAGCACCTGCTTTACTTCAAGTTTGGTGCTTTGGCTAGTGTAAAATCATCCCAAAACCACCACCAGCTTTCAACACTGAAGTTGATATCAACCATTCCTATGGATGAAAAAAAGGTAAAATATGAAATTCAATTGAGATTGTGCTTTTTTTCTTCTTCTTTTCTTGACAAAGCTCAACTAAGTTTTTATTATGAAAAAGAACTTCAGCTGATATGGTTATTTTCAACATTCAATGTACACAGAAAAAACATACATAGATAAATATTTTCAACATATAACATCCTGAAGAAAAGCTCAAGAATACATGTACGTAAAAATAAACATCCAAGACGTTTAGACACATGTACTTCAATTTCTATTTGCTAGAGAATACCATGAATATGTCTCATTGTATATTACCTATGTACAATCACATAAACAGTAACAACTCTTCTACATACATTATTTGAAGCTTTCTTTCTTGCAGTATCCTACAACCCATGTCAATCTACAACATGTATACAGGAATATAGTATACATAATTATACAGTGTATGTGTTAGATGAGAACTCAAACATTCTGGCACAAATACCAAATACATGCAAATCGTTCTCAACACGTTTTTCTCACTGAATATGAAAAATATTGGGTATATTGTCTCAATGGTAATTATGGTTCCTAGAATATTACACAATTCATCATGGGTCTCTAGCCAGACATAAAAATTTCAATTGTTGGTCATATTCATGAAACTTAACACCTTCCAAACACACCCCACCCTCTGCCTAATCTACCTTTTAAACCGTCACTAACCCAATCAAATTTATTTCAAAAAATCATATACAGTATACATGTTAGTCGTACAAACATTTTAGAAAAATATCATTCATATCATGCAACTGATAAAAAAATGTACATACAAAAGGAACAGGGCATGGAGCTTCTTTGTAATCAATCACACCATTTATGATTGATTAAGGAACTTAATGTACGTCCGACCCCCTATATGTGAGACCTTCATGACGTTTTCTGTCCCTAATTTCCGGTTCTGTTGACAGTCTGTAATGCTCTCAAAGGACCAGAACTTGGTCAGTTTATGAAGTGAAGTAAAACTTGAGAAAAAAGGGGGTTTGGACATACAAAAAGGTTATTTTATGGAATTGATTGCAAGTTTCAGATGTAAAAATCAGCATAACTTTTGAAATAGAATCAATGCATCCAAAATAGAACAAAACCAATTCAATGATGGAAGAGAACTTTTTAAAAGTATGTTGATAGGTATATCCACTTGCTGTACAAGCAATTGTTTACTTCTGAGATTGTCTAAAAACCACAAATTTGGTCAATTTCAACTTGGTCTAACCATCAATTGGTCTAACACTAATTTTGGCTAACTTCAATTACTTACTCTAAAACTCAGATAGTCTAATTTCCACCTCATCTTACTTATTCAGACTTTGTAAAATGAAAGTTCTGTTCATGAACAGTTTATCTAATCACATAGACTAATGGTGTTCTACTTAGTGGTGTTAGACATAGTGGTGTCACACCAACTGATGTTAGACCATGTGAATTATAAACAAAATGGGTATAGCCTATATGGAAATAGGAATATGTGGCAATTGCTAGAAGACCAAACAGGTGGTAGACAAACTGGTTGCAGACAAAAATGGGGTGAGACCACCTGGGTTGAGACCACAGAGAGTAATCTACATGGGCATAGAAAAGTGACAATTTACCCTATGATCATGACTACGGTCTAGCCACACAATTCCCATACATCACTATCTATTGCAGCCATTCATTCATTATTCCAGTATTTTACACTTTTATCACAGTGACATGGTCCAGAGATTCGATTTGGCATAGATAACTTTATTTGCAAAACAATGATACAATATTTGATGTCTTTTACTCTTTCTAGTTTCCAACTCTTAATTGTTTATTGCATGAACTTGTAACACAGCATACTGATTTACAGTGCTAATGCTACATTCTCAAAGAAAACAAATCATAAAATTAGTCAGGTGGTTTCTAAAACACGTTTCTCTGAAAAAGGAAAACATCATAGATACACAATTATACTACATCAATTTTAAACGTTATTCTAGTGAAGGAAATGAACATTCAAAATCAGATATTTAACTAGATAGTTTGAGGCATTCCAAGTACACTGATCTCGTAGGATCTGACAACATCAATCCACTTTGAATCTGCATATATATTGCAATTATGCATACTATTTCGGAATGAGTTATATGTTTTTTTTGTATTTTGATTGATTTGTGGAAAATAAGATGAAATGAAATGAATGAACATACATCCAATTATTATCAATTAGGTTTCCTACATGGGAAATGGAAATCCAGACTATCATCCATCTAAAGGGAGAAAAATGGGGGGAATGTCACCTTTCCTATCTTTTCAAAACTTCACAAAATTGAAGATACAGCATTCTAATTACTGAGTCAGAGAAACATCAAACTCTGTATGTTTCTGATCAATAAACAGCAAAGCCATCATCAATCACATCTGTCCAGCGTTTGATCATAGAGTCCGAATATGCAATCTCCTTCTCATATCAATATTATTTTCATAAAATTAAACGTACAAAACAGGCATAAGAACAAGGGGGATAGAAACAACTGACTCAATGTTTGTGAAATAACCGAAATATGAGGGTTTGAAGTCATATTTTCACTGTGAAAACCACTGGTTTCTGAGCTGATGGAGCTGCTCCTTTCTTGAAGAGGGCTTTCTGGACAACTCCTGGATCTATGCCTGAAGGTACACCTCCTTTTAGCATGGTTTCAAAGGGTAGCTTTGGATTGTTCTCTGGTCTCATGGTCCTGAAAGAGAAGGGGAAAAGAAGTTGTAGATCAATCAATGATCAAAAACTTTCATATCAGTAAATGGTCTGAGGAAGCCAAATGTACATACATATCAAGTGACCCCTAGATAAATGTGCTAATCCTAGAGCCACGAATTTCATGTATGCAAACATTTTGCATATAAGAGATCTATCCTGTCAGATGACTCAGATGCCTGATAGGTCTCAGCGCTCTGTGAATGGTTTTAGACCTGACCCAGAAACTGATGGCAGGGTATGAAACAAATACAAAGATAACAACTACCTGACATCAACAGATTCTCTTTTTTCCATTCAAACAAGTATTGACAATGGGAAAAGTAGTATTGTCGATCAGTGGTACGGGGGAGTTATTTTCACATGATAATGATATACATATGTCATAGAGTAATATAAAGCTGACAATGTGGAGAGGGCCATGAAAAGGTTCTAGAGTGATTTGAATATCACAAATACTATTCAAAATTATGAAGAAACAAAACTAAAATTATTCAAATATTTTAGACGCTATTATTCATTTTTGTTGCTATTTTGCCAATGAACTCCTTCCAAATGTTGCAACTGAAAATATACCGGTAGCCAGAGGGTCTTGTCAAAAGAGCCTCATAGTGAAAGGCAAATATGATACTTCTGAATGGCACTTCCACTGAGTAGTCTACTGCTCAAACATGACATCCGACCTTCGAAGAATATAATAATAATATTCCGCTTTTATATAGCGCTTAATACATCAAAACAATGTGTCTAAGCGCTTTAGAGATATATTATTAACCCGGCCATTGGATTCAATCAGTCATTCCCTCACACAATGTTTGCACATCCTCCACTTCCTGGGAAGTATTCCAGTCAGTCGCAGGTGAGGCGACTATCATATCAAAAGACAAAGGTAGAATCATTACAAAGTGAAGAAATGGCCAGACAACTGATGATGAAACCACTCACTTGAATCTGTCACTGAGTGAATTCGGCATAGTCCTGTTCCCGGATGCCTCAGGAATGGTGCTTGTGTCCAGTTTACAGAGCATGGGCTTCCCGTCAAGCTCCCGGTTGTGATAAGTGCTTATTGCCTGAAGGGCATCAGTCCTGCTGACGTAGATTACCTCTGCCAAACCTGGTCTCACCATCCTAGTCTTGGTCAATTCGCCAATGGCTCCGAATAATTCCTTAAATTTAAGATAAAACAGGAAGACCATAATAAAGAGAAAAAAATGAGTAATGCATGATTCATTAATGAATGAGGTATCATTTGATCAACATTAACTCTCATTATAATTTTTATAAATCAGTAATATTGAGCTTTGTGAAACACTCTCATAATTTTTATAAATCAGTAATATCGAGTTTTGTGAAACACTCTCATTGTAATTTTTATAAAACAGTTATAATGAGATTTTGAAACACTTAAAGCTTGTACACAACCAAAGGCCATAAGGGAGACTGAAGTGCAACATCAATACCGGTACACACAAATTATCCAAAATGCACTGTTGCACAGTGTACGAGGTTAATCACATATCAGTGCTACCCATCTTAATCAAATACATAAACAAATAAATTCAACTTGAAACAATTTACAAATCAGCATTAGTATCACAGAATATTGCTCAATAATCATGCTACCGTCACCATACTTCATTGATATTCATGACATGGCAGAGCTGGCCATATTGAACAACCTTTGAATAGCATGCTCATCTGGCCCATTTCGATTGAATTCAATTCAAATTACCGGTATATAAAAATAGCTGTTGCACTAAGCGATAAAATTAATTCTGAATTACAGACCCAGTCAGCAATCTTTGACAACTACATGCAACTTTAAATTTGGAGCCATAATAAAAATGGTCCAGTGTATCCACTACTATGGCCTGGCTACTCTGCTGTTCTAGCTCTAAATGCAGAGTTGAGTTTAGTTACAATAAAATTTCGCTAATTGCCTCTGTATTCACTGTATTCAGAAGTTAAATGATATAGTGCTCTACGTGGCACTGGCACATTGTTTATCTACTATCTACCAAGTAATATTGATATTTTTACAAAGTGCTCGGAGCAAAAATATTGAAAATATTTTGACTTTGTTTGAAGGTGGTATATAACGAGAAAACCTGTTATGGAATATCACTTTGTTTATACTATCGCAGTACATCAAAATAATTTTGCAACATCGTGAAAATAAAGGTTTACTGCAGAGCAGCTCGTCAGGAGAGAAAGGCAATTTTCTAAATTGTCGCATTACAACCAGTGTCAATAATAGGGGTGTTCAGAGGGTAGCAAGGCAGTGTGCACCCACGGCAATTGCCATCACCACCTAAAATGCAAGCCTTACACCGTGCACTGACATCATCACATAGTTGTGCAGCCTTATCAAAGTACCTTGATATCGTCCACGGTAACACTGATCTGCAGGTTGGAGATAATGAGTCTTGTTCCTGGGGGCGGGGTATGAGTATGGGCATGCAGTCTGGCTGAGAGTCCTGAAGCCTGGAACACAAGAAATAATTGATAACATAGCATTCAGACTTAAAAATGCAGAGAAAATCATACAAGTTTGTATACATTTGTGTATATGTATACCAGTGACAGATCCAGCTGGGTCAGATGCATGGTCTATATCGTTTCTGCACAATGGTGGGCCCATCTAAAAAGCTGGCTTGATCACTCACTTGTGTATACCTTACATGTAGATAAATGTAAGGATAAATGTAAGGATAAATGTAATGCAATGGATCTGATTGCCATGATGGGTTTTGAAATCTCGACCATGCCATTAAAATGCAAGTGTAAAAAACCCTAAACCCTCATGATTTTCACATGCTCACAAAAAAGAAAATTTCAACCCAAATAGAACTTTTCGATATCGAAATCAGAGGGGCACTTTCAATTGAATAATCACCCCTTCCCTTTCATCTGAACCCCATTTTTCACCATTTTCACTTCCCTTCATAAAGTACTTGAGCCATGACAATCAGAGAAGATATTGTGCATATTTTACACTGGCCCAGTGGAGCGTTGTGGCCCAATGGATTAGTCTCCGGACTTTGAAAAAGAGGGTCGTGGGTTTGAATCCCAACCATGGCGTAATTCCCTTCAGCAAGAAATTAATCCATTATGTGCTGCACTCAACCCAGGTGAGGTAAATGGGTACCAGGCAGAAATTTATTCCTTGAAACACAGCGCGCGTCAAAGCTGCACTGCTAAAGCCAGAGTAATTATGCCGCATATACTCTAAAGCGCTTAGAGACTTCTGACAAATTAGCGCTATATAAGCAAGTATAATTATTTTCTTATGAATTACAAGGCAGAGTCAAATCACTATCAACCTTCCCTAGGGGAGGAGGGGGGGTAGTACCTACACATTTCTGGAATAGCCAAAAGATTGAACAACTGTTTATGTCATGCATGTGAGACTGGTAACATTGAAAGAACTTATAATACTTGCTAACTGATGATGAAACTTACCCAGGCTCTATTCTGTGCCATAACACTTTCTGGTGTGCGTCGCTGTACCTTAGGGGGATTTGGTTGCGGAGTACTTAATAAGTCATCATCAAAGTGTGGATAGTCAACTACTGGTGGTCTCTGCACCTATAATACACAAAAATAATGATTACAATACATAAATATATTCAGGGGGCATTTCAGTTTCACTTAATCTAACATGTTATCTTGCTAAACAAAATGCTACAAACTTGTTCCTTTAACCCTATCTAGGCCGGGGTATTTTGGGAGTTCATATGGCCGAGGGGGGCCTCCCAGGCCCCCCCCCCCCTAAGATCTCGGCCGTCGACCGCGCGATTGCGCCGAAAATTGGCACGCGGGTTGCCTGGGACATAATCTACAAGATTGTATAGTAATTTATTTCATGTGAATCACTTTAAAGTGATTATGCTAATTTATGCGTAATTAGTATGCGAAATCATACTTTTTCCTCTAACTCCCTAAATAAAGCTCCAAATGTACTAAATTTGGGTATAGAAATTTGTTGTGGTGTTCCTAACAATTGTACATGAAGAAAATTGCGATATCAAATTATTTTCTTATGTATTTTATTGTTTTTTGCAATCTCTTATGTATTTCTATGTTTTTTTACCTTTTGTTTTTCATTGTTTTTTTCAATGAAATTTGTTGGGGACTCTTCTGTGATCATAAAAAGCATAAAATAAATACATTTAGACCAGCAAAACTAAAAATAATCATACATTTATGAATTTTGGCTGAAAACACAATTTGCATTGACTTTGTATGCGAAATTACATTTTTGAGCAATTTTCGGTCTGACATGCACCTACATAATGTTGCGTAATTTCGGAACCACGTACCTGGGTGATGCAAAATTGGTCTCAAAAGTCGAGCAAGACTTGAAAGTAAAAAGTCAGCAAGCGGCGCGGTCAGAAAAATTTGCACGGCAAAAATATTGCGCAATTTGTTGAGGAGGGGCCTCCGAGGCCCCCCCCCCCGGCCTAGATAGGGTTAAAACATGAAATGAATTTCCTTTGAACTTACATTATGACTAATAAAAATTCTTTACATTCGAATGCGTATTTTAATCTCCAAAAATCTTATGTCAAGGTTTACTCCAGATAATGAGATTGATGGGATATCTGATTTGTCAACCCTAGAAGAATGCTCCTGTCATTTCTGAAGTTGTATGCAACTTAAGATTGTTCAGCTTTATCAAACATCCTACATAGGTGAGATAGCTCATTCTTTATAAAACCAGGGTAGAAATGCAAGAAACTGTTTTAACTCTGTCTAATCCTTGGTATTGCTTGCTTGAGAAGCAATTGTCTCTCACTGTAAAGAGAATGGCATTACACCAGTGCTGACAAGCTTCATTAAATGCTGTAATATTAAGATCAAGAATCTCTATATGAGGTTGTGCAAGAAACTTGCACTCAACTGCAAGTCAATTTGGGTTCAAAAAATTAATTATAACTCTGGCAATTAACTGAAAATTTACACTCGATTGCTGATGTGCTTCTTGTAACGAACAGGACAAATCAAATAGCTCTACTTACCCGTACCATTTATCTATCAATTTATAATTTGGAGCAGAATTTGAAACTGATTGCAAATGCTTTCCTGCAACAACCCCTTAAAGAGATCTCACTTGCCCACTTCTCCCCCCCCCCCCACTGACTAATGTCATGACTGTAGGACATCAAACAAAAGCTTATTAAGTGTTGCTTCTAATCATGGAAAAACCTGAGAGAGTGTTTACCGATCTATTTATTATCAAGAAGATGTGTTGATTACACATTTTTGCTTTGGGAATTTCATTTCTGAAAAACAATGATGAAGTGAATCAATTCGGCAAAACAATCCTTATCAAGAATGTCGCACTATGAGAGGTATGCCAAACTTTGCAAAGAATTCCTTGGTAGACTGTGCATGACCCATACAGAGATATCAACTTCTGGGGAGCGTTTCATGAAAGGACTTGTCAGACGTTTTATCTGACAAGTCCTGTTTTATCCGACAGTTACTACAGTAACAGTGCTTCTTAACCAATCAGAATCCAGGAAAGATCTCAGATCTGACAACTTGTCGGACGAAAATATTGATGAAACGCCCCCCAGAAGTCGACAGTGACCGGTGACTTACCTTTTGAGGTTGAGGGACAGCCTTGGTGACTCTGAGAGTACTGCTACCAGCCAGTAAGGGATTGCTGCTCTGACGAGTGGAGTTACCATGGTGAGAGGATGCCATGGAAATAGGCGATGGGGATTCCTTCTGAGGTGGGTTCCGGATGGTGATCTGCGTCTTGTTCTGCACTCTTGCAGGGTTACGCACAGTAAAGGTTGAACCCAACTGCCAATAGAAAAAAATAATAAATTCATGCCTGCGAGCAGTTCTAAATCTAACATACATGTATGATGTATATTGACCTCTGACCTTGCGGCCCGAAAAAACTCAGATCTTCTTTAATTCATTGTAAAAAAAAAGGCCATGCTAATGGCAAAACTGACAAATCAATTATTGTTGCATAAAGGGAAATATGAACCAGCTTATTACCTGACACACATGCACATTATCATCTGCACTACCTACATGTATAATAGACTTTACAAGTAGCTGATTTTCTACAAGACAAGCTTTCAACCAAGAAAATAATGTCAATCTTAATCTAATTTTGCTCTTAATAGTAGGATACTGTATTCAGGCTTATGGCAGAGTCCAAAGGGAGTGCATTATTCAGGTAATAATGTGACGTTTACTATAAAAAGAATATGTGACTGGACATCAAATAACTTCATACACGAAGGACAGTAATTCGATCATTGAATTATAAATCGAAAACAAATCATCAAAATGAATGTTCCTGCAATGAAAATGTGAAAGATTCTCTATCTAGCAATAACATTCATGAAAGCTGGTAAAATTGCCTTCAATGTGATCTGCATGAATAAAATGTTTTCCATTAATATTCTGTTTCTCTTACATTTGGCACTGTTCTGGCAAGGGGTCTGCTCTGAGAGGCACTAGGAGATGGTAGTTGCTCCCCACTAGCCCTCGGTTGGCCCCCACCACTCCCTAGTTGTCCTCCACTACTCCTTGGTTGCCCCACCACCTGTCCATCTGCATTCCTCTTCTTCGATGTCAGCTTCTCCCTTGCATCGGTCTGCCTTGCTTTCTTGGCAAGTCGGTCCCGGGCATCACCTTGGTGGGCTTTCTGGATCAGCTTCTGTCTTGCATCAACGATCACTGGCGGTTTTTCCTGGAATTGTTGTTTTTGCCAACTGCCTCTACCCCTCCCTCTGTTCTGGCCCCTGGGGTTCGCTTGAGGTGCTCTCCCACCCCTGCTTATACCTCCTCCCCCTCTACCTCTCCCCCTGCATGGTAAAAAAAAAGGACTTGCATTAATTTTGCAGCAATTTATACTATCAGACTTAGATCAAAGAATGTAAGCTACCCTCTACATATATGTTGAACGATCAATAATGGAGGCTTTTAGGGAGTATATGCAAGCTTACTGTCTATGAAAATATCCTAGCTTGCATGGTCAAGCAAGGAATCAAATATAACCAGATTTTCCTTTTGGTTTTTGGCTTGGTTTTGGTTCCTTTGTGAAAATTGAATTCATAATAATAACTTGCTTGGATTTACTTGGATGTAAAGGCATACAGGTAAATCTTGAAGCTTATCTGCTTCTCATATTTCAATGGATGGATTGTGTAGAATTGTGAAATTATATAATTTATGCCCTTTGGTAAGGCCTTTATCCTCATTACCAGGTCCCTCAGAGAGGACCTTAAGCCCTTGGTCCCCTGGTTGCTTGCTCACAGGCATTCATGCTTTCTTAGCAGTCAGGTAAAAAAAAAACCTTGGTATAATAAAACCTCGGTATAATTCCTGTATATTACGTCACAGGCACTTTGTTCTGTGTGTGATTTCTATTTAGGGGATACTACACCACAGCAATTGCAAAGTTCGTCCAATTTTAATTTCAGGGTGGAAAATGTAAAAAAATTATATTTTTTTATATGATTCTTGTGCCTTTTTATCTTTAATCTCCTAACATTAACAGTGTAACACCGTAACAGATGGTACCATACCATGCAAAAATGTTATTTGGCAGTAGGCCTATTGGAGCAATGCTTAATAAAAGTTTTGCTAATCATGCACACACAAGTGGATGAACATGATGGATATCGAAGGTTTTAAATGCTTTTCTCAAAACAGACCTAGGTCTACATGTACATGTATTCATTAGTAGATCTATGAATAGACTATATTAGCTCTATGGCTATGTCTACATGTAAGTCCAATGTAAAGATAATTCTAACTGGTAACTTGGTAGTATGCACTTGTATAAGCTGCATGGCGAAGTTAAGGCATGGTCACACCGCCCGAGCATTGTTGGAGCGGTAGGGAAAGAGGGCCGAATTTCGCTCACAAAATTGGGGAAAAACTTGAAAACAAAAATCTAAAACAAAAAAAACAATCGAAATCAAAAATGGTGAACAGTAGCGGGCGGTGATGATTTTTTCTCTCCGCTCCACGACCGGTCGCTCCAACAACGCTCGGGCGGTGTGACCAGGCCTTTACAAATTGATGAAGGTTCAAGCCCTGGTCACGTCTTTATGATGACGTTAAACTTTGGTCCCAGACATAAATAATCAAGATCTGATTGAAACAGGTCTGTAAAAACCAAAAAAACATAACACCCACATGACTTTGTCATTAGACTTCAAGTTCAAGATTAAAATATAACAGTCATTGGATTTAATATAAAAAATCTTTGTCATGAACTTGAATCTTGATTTAGTGTCAGATTTAACTTACAGTTAGTCTTACGTTAGAAAACGTCAACTCAACCGTGGTTAGATCTCGGCCTAACGTTAGTTAGTATTAGGCCTAGTACATCAGGATATAATTATGAAAGAATACAATAAGCTTAATAAGTAAAGCTGTAATTCCAATATCAGTCTTTTTAAGTAGCTAAATCCCAGGTATCACTAGCAAGGAGGATCCTAGAGAGTAAAAGTCATTCACTATGTGCTTAATACTCTCCACCGAGCCAGGGATTGCGTCCCATTCTTCTTCTTCTTAGTTGTTCTTCCCCCGGTATTCGAGGATCAGCAGCTATCCGCAGGTTTGTTGTTTAGTAGAAGTAATTTCTCTACGCGAATATGATGAATTTTAAGAATTCATGTGCGTGCACCGCAAAAAAAACTGAAATTTTTGCCCCCGAGATTTATACTTTCCTTCTATTAAGGTTTAGCCCTAAATCATGTAAATGGGATACAACTTCATTTTCGACATTTCCACAATATTGATTTCATTTTTAAACAAGAATTCATTAAAAAACAAGAAAAATATATGAAAAGACTGGGAAAAATTGCTGTGATGTTTACGTCGCCATCTTGTTTTCTGTTTTTCGCCAAGCTTTTTGTTCTTTTTTCCCATTTTTCATATTTTTCTTCTTTTTTATGAATCTTGTTTAAAAATGAAATCAATATTGTAGAAATGCCAGAAATGAAATTGTATCTCATTTACATGATTTAGGGCTAGATCTTTTAGGAGATTAGAAATCTCTGTGGCGAAAATTTCAGGGTTTTTTTTTGCAGTAGGATGGGGGGTCCGGTGTCCGGACACTTTAATTTTTGAAGCTTTCTTTTTTGTCTTTGGATTACACTAAAAATATGAATTCAATAGTTGTAATCGTCTTCTATTTTGTTCTCTATAATATTTCCTAACATTTTATAGTAAAAATTGATTAAACTTTGCTTGTAATTTTTTCCAAATGACTTTCTAAAATTGATTGTCCGGACACACAACAACTGGGTATACACACACATGAATGGGATGCAATCCCTGACTCAGCTCCGTGGAGAGTGAATTATTCTTACTGTGGGAGCCTCATGGCTAGGTATCGCACAATCTCCATGCTCTCACAAAAATATTTTTGCACATGAACATGACAAGTGCTAGACCAAAAGCTTCGGTCTCTGTTATGTTGGTGTTCAGCTGAACTCAGTTGGTTTCACTCACCAAAGACAGAGACCAAAGTTCTAGCGCGATCTGTACAGGGGACTCAATGACCATATGTTTATGTATTAAAGATCGCATGAAACGGGGAAGTGAAGTTACGTGACAGCCGAGGGCGAGGCAAGTCACTGTTTTTGTTTCTTTTAACTTGACTTTTCTGTTTTTTGGCAATTAATACCAAGAGGGAATATTAATTTGCATTTTAGTCGCTTTAATTTTCAAAATTTTTATTCATTAAAGACAAAAATTGAAGAGCCCCGACGGGGGGATTTTGACGGGGGGATTTTGCATTGCAAGTCGGAGCTGAGTGATGGCTGCACGATAGCCAGCCGTCCGTGTACGAGGAGAAATTAAAAAAAAAATAATGTTAGAAAACTCCTCGAAACAGAAGGCTACCAGCTGTCTAGACAAGTGCATTGCCAGTTGGGCACAAAAATTGCACTGTTTTTGCAGAGCCAGAGACAGAGTTGGAATTGGATTGACACCGCCACCGGCCTTGACTTGTCTAAAATAAAAAGCACACTAGGCCTACCAAAATTAACTGTTTAGTAGCGCTTGACCCCCTACTGCACTGCACTGCCTGAACCCAAATATACACAACAACCAGATGCTGGTGATTTGTACATCAACGGACGTGGACAGATACAGCTGAGCCTGAGTGCAGCCAGTGACCACTCAAACTAATGCGATATACTACGCACGACTAATGTGCGGTTCCAGGGATTTAGCTCCTGTGAAATTTGCGCATCTGTATCACAGAATTGTGAAAGACTAATTGGTCATGTGTGTATAAGAATTGCGTTAGTCAGTGAAGGACATGACATCCTATGTGAGCCGTGTACCTGGCGTCGCGAAGAACAATATCTTACCTCCCCAAACGGGTCTGAAAGGTAGAAGTTTTAGATGTTTTCCTTTCCCGGATTATGTCATCTAGGGACTTATCCATGACTCTTTCATCTAGACGAACAAATTAAAAAAGTATATTTTTTTTTATTCGGTGTAGGAAAATCTGCGTGTGTCGACGCGACGTACGTTACGAGCGTTTGCGCGTGCGTAAATTTTAGCGATCTTAGAATGGTCCTTTCAAAAGGGCAAAATACGAAGATAAATTATGTTGACGAAGTTCGATTGAGATATTTATTGAAATGGTTAATATTCCCCCCCCAAAAAAAATGCGAATAGCATTAACAAAAAAAGTCTTATTTGCATACAGCTCACATATAATTGATAAAATAGGCCTATACCTTATGCTTGCCCTCGATTGCAAAAAAATGTTGGTGACACAATATTATTATGATTCGAAGTCTAGATAGGATGAGTAGGCCCTCAAAACAGAAAACTTATCTCTTCAATTTAGAAATAGTTAAAATTTCAACTTCAGTAAAAAATTGACTAAAATAACTTTAGACTATTGCCTACATAAAAGATATATATTGAATAATATGTGCATAGAAAACAGACATTGTTAGGCCTATGCTCTATTTTTCCATTGCCATGTCGTATATTAAAAGATGCATACAGTTTATTTTACATAACAGAATTCGATAATTTAGTTTCAAATTTTCAACAAGATTTACCCTCAAAAGATAATCTATTTAAGTGGCATGTGTGAAATAACTTATGAAATATTTCTGAGGAAGTTTAAACAACTTTTCGTTCCTATACTGCATAAAATCAATACTTTGGGAAGAGTACAGAAAGATTAGTAATTTGTAGAGATTATTATTTCCATAGATGAAAAAGGTTAGGCCTAATTATTATCGTTAAGGAGGTACAGGGGGCGAGCGCCCCCCCCCCCCCGCACCTATAATTGGCAGAGCATTAAAAAAAGAAGAGGGGAAAGAAATATTCTTTAAAAAAAGAAAGAAAGAAAGAAAGGGGAAAGAGATGATTTTTTTATATAAGAGGGGGAAGACGAGTGAATAAGATAAGGTTTTAATCTATCATGTCACTATACAGTATAAAATTTTCACTGGCGCTTCGCGCTCGCATTGCCTCTCCGATCTTGCTCATAGGATGATAGAGCTTAAAATCAAGTTTTTGAAGTCAATCTACAAGATATATTTTAGCTCGGACTTCGAGCTTTAATTACTTTTTTTAATTTACAAATTGATTTTTTTTAATGTTCTGTAAAATGTCCGTTTTATGGTCTAAATATCAATTATGAAAAAAAAGTATTAAGATTTTTAGGTTGAAATCTAATTCACACGCACGCATGTTTAAAGAACAAGTCCACCCCAACAAAAACTTGATTTGAATAAAAAGAGAAAATTTCAACAAGCATAACACTGAAAATTTCATCAAAATCGGATGTAAAATAAGAAAGTTATGACATTTTAAAGTTTCGCTTTATTTCACAAAACAGTTATATGCACATCTCGGTCGGTATGCAAATGAGGGAACTAATGACATCACTCATTCACTATTTCTTTTGTATTTTGTTATATAAAATACGAAATATTTTTATTTTCTCGTCATTGTCATGTGAAATGAAGTTTCATTCCTCCCTGAACACGTGGAATTTCAGTATTTTAACACTTTGTGCTTCAGGCAAGGAGGTCCTAGTCGTCAAATTCGTAAAAATTGGAATATTGTATTATTCAAACAATAAAAAACAAAAGAAATAGTGAGTGAGTGACATCACCAACTCTCTCATTTGGATGTAACTGGCTCGTTCATATAACTATTTTGTTAAAAATAAGCAAAATTTTGAAATGTCATAACTTTCTTATTTTACATCCGATTTTGATGAAATTTTCAGCGTTGTGCTTGTCCGATTTTTCTCTATTCATTCAAATCGACATTTTTCTGAGGTGGACTTGACCTTTAATGAGATACGCCATGCACCTTGTTCTTCGTCAAAAACGTGCTTAAAATATCCAGATCAGATTATAATATACGCACTCGCATAATTAACGTAGGAAGAAGCCCACTAACCTATTCTTTTTATGATATACATGTACCAAACATGAAGAGTATCCAGTTTTTAGGTCTGCAATCCCCCCCCCCCCCCCCCCGCTCGCATGTTTAGTTATATCCCTTTCATAATTACAAAAAGTACTTAGAATGTCCATTTTGTAGGTCGGAATGTCAAAAATTTTCAACTTCGCGCTCGCTTTATTTTAATGGTTGAAATATGTATTTTCATGGCTACCTGCAAACAATCCTTAACATGTCCATTCAGGCCAGTGGCCTGTTGCAGAAAGAATCGCAACTCTAAAAGATCATGCGCAACTTGATTTTTAACCAGTCAACAGCGCGCATTTGGGACTTGCGATTACGGACCCCAGAATGTATATATTTTTGCTCGGCGCGCTTACAAAAGCATCTTGTTTAGGATCACACACATTGCCCAGGACAAAATACATGAAATTTCCAGAGATTTTAGCCCGCGCTTCGCTCTCGCACTATGTAAATGAGGTAAATTAAATCATCACATAATATTGTTTTATAAGAATAAAGCCAAGAAGTGACTTGGGTCTACCCTTTCAAAGAAACAACGAAAAATCAGCTTTTAGCGGCTGATCGCGGAAAATATGGGTGAACAAAACTTCGCCCCGCCCCCTTTTGGCGAAAGCTGGATCCGCCTCTGCCTTATGTATATTTCTTTGCTGTGTTGCTCATATATATATATATATATATATATATATATATATATATATATATATATATATATATATATATATATATATATATATATATAAATATATTGTTATTAACAGATGAGTGAAGTGAACGATTCCTGGATAAAATAAAATAGCAATGTCCACGTTTATGTTTTTTTTATAAATGACATTGTCTTGTTTAAAATTTACCCCTCTTCGCAACCAAGCGCATGGGGAGTGCCCCGTTCATTTTAACACCAGTTTTGTTTGATCCAGGTGTATGATGTGAAATAAGTAGAGAAAATTATAAAAGAAACAAGAATTTAACTAGCGTGTAAGAGGGAAATACAATAAAACCGGAAGAGTCCTAAAAGTAAAAGATTTTCAAGTCAATTGTTCAAAAGTTTCACTTCGCTCGCTCGCATTTTTCAAAAATAAATGTCTTTAAAGCCCTATCTGGCCTCTTTGAATTTCGGACTAGTTACTTCAATGCATCCCCCAAAAAAAAAAAAACTGAAGAAAGAAAATATCTCACGGAGTGTGTCAGTCATTCTCCCACCATGAACACCAATGGTTCTAAGCATTTTTTTTATCGTGAAGAAGATGCGTATTGACAAAGAAATAGGCTCGAGCTGCATTTTTAAACATGGCTTTCAAAAGGGTCCTGTTTTTAAAACGGTAAATATCTCAATAGCAGTAATGCTCGCTGAAAACTTTCGTAATAAATTACGAGAGCGCGAGTTCATTTTCTATTTCCTTTTTAGACCTATAGGAAAGGAGCATTCTAAACACATTTTGTCATCATATGAAAAGGATGACTATCTTCCTAAGTTCCTATTCTCCTTCCGAAGAGCGAACTGAAAAGTGTTGATATTCAGATCTAAACAAACTAGTGGATTTTCCCCTCACTTCTCGGTTCCTTTCCCTTTTCTATGCCCCCCCCCCTGTTGTCCCTTTTTTGCGATGCCAATGGGACAAGGGGGGGGGCGCAGTATCCTCTTATTGCCCCGTCCCGGGGATCCTCCTATGCATGCATTTCCCACGAAAGAAGTTTCACTGATATAAGCACGAAATTCTTATCAATGAAATAGTAATGAAATATCATACTGGTGTGTTGGCTCAGTTGATAGAGCGTCCACTTGAGTTCAAACCAATAAGATGGGAGTTGCTGCTACCCTGTTTGGCGCTCAACGATTGATTCAATGGATAAAAGCAACGTCGATCTGGCAGTGCACAGTGGTGGCCAGACCTACGATCAATTGGGCGAAACGAATTTTTGAAGTATTTCTGTTTCGGATTTTAATTCGTTTATTTCCAACAATAAAGAATGGATTTTTTTTAAATGTGGAAATAAACGAATGAATGACACAATGGTAAAATCAATGATAATTTTAATAACAATATTGATAATGATAACAACAAAAATTCAAGTTTTAAGTTTCAAACTACAAGTTTATTTCATTTACTGAACTAAATATGAAATCAAAGTAAAATATTTACAGCAAGATTACCACTATTTAAGGACTATTTATTAATTGCCAATATCACTCCTACCTCCGCATCGTGTATCTTGAAAATAAAAAAGTATAATAATTATGATACTAATAACAGTTTTAACATCACCAATGATGATGATAATTATTGTCATATTGGTAGCAATAACAACGATAATAATTACAGCGATAATGGTGGTGATGATGATTGCAATACTAATTAATAGAAAAAATAGTTAAAATGATGACGATAGCAAAATTAGGAATAGAGGATGGTAAATCTAGTTCACTTGTATGAAAATTCAAAACACATAGCACACGAAATAGTGATTATAGTAATGTATTTGAATAGCACTCCTATCAGAATGAAACATAAATGTTTTAGAGAATGGAACATTAATGAGTTAAAATGAAAGATTATAAAAAAATATAATGCAGCATTTTGATGCTTTGATTTTGGTAACGGCAACAAAAGTCTTGAAATTGTTGCATGATTTATCTTTAAAGTGTCTGGCTAGACTTAAAGCTGGGCGAGGAAGACGAGTCCCTCTTGATGGGCGTCGCGGTGGAGAGGGATCTGGAACGGAGTGTCTGAGCACAGTTCGAATCTTTACCCTGCTCTTCGCGGTAGAAATATTCGCTCTTACCAACAAGATGCAAGAGAGGACTTAAATTGATCTGTACAGGTGAGAGAGATGAGAAAAGAGAAAATGAAGTGGGATGGAGGACACAGGGAGAAAGATAGGGAGGGGACTATGGGAGAAATTTGGGCAACAACGAGTAAGATGCTATAGGGTGTCATTTTCTCAACCGCCTTTAAACCAACGCTGGGTCCATTAAACATTTTGGTCATCACTTGCCTTTTGGTTTATATTAAGCATTTTTGTTCTTGAGCGAATTGCGTTTACTTACAGTACTGGGTAATAGCTTTTTTTCATTATGAGGCTAATTCTGTTACCCTAATATCGAGATTAAGAAACATATCGATTATTATTCCATTATGTCTTTACAGGTATTCCAGTGTATTAAAGGGATGGTCCGGGCTGAAAATATTTATATCTAAAAAAATAGAGTAAAATTCACAAAGCAAAAAGCTTCTTTTTTTACAAAATCGGACAACAAATAACAAAGCTATTAAAATTTTAATTTTATCAATTATGTTGTGAGAACAGTTATATGCACATTGTCATGAATAGTCATTAGGTAGGCTGATGATGTAACATCACCACTACCCTTTTTCTTATGTTATTACATGAAATAATAAATGTTTCATTTTTTATGCATGTGTAAATGATGTGTCTCCATTATGATGAAATAAGTTGCAGCTATAAATTTTGTATAATAAAATAAAAAATAATAAGTGGGGATATGACATCATCAGCCCACTTAATGAATATTCATTAAGACATGCCTATAAATGTTTCACCGGAATAATGCCAATATTTAAAATTCAATAACGTCGTTCTTTGTTATCCGATTTTGATCAAATTTTCAGCATTTTACCTTGTGAATCTTACTCTATTTACTGATACGTAAATATCACCAGCGTGGACCACCCCTTTAATATAGTCTGGTATCGAGGATTGGTCATCGATTCCACATGAGAGCTCAAAATAATAGTGCAAACATATTTCTAAAATTACCACAAATGCTAATTGCGTTACTTTATTCAACATGAAAGGAAGGTATAGTAAGTATACAATATGTCTTTTCCTTCTTTTTTTCTCAGTGAGTAAAGCTTACCCTAAAAAAGCCACTAAAAGGATGATCGAGATCCCCGATGACGTAACAAAGTAGACTGATTGAGAATACTGTCATGTGACACATCGTGAGGTCCATCCGACTGGACTCGGACTAAGTTAAAGAGAAAATAAGGATTGGAAATAAGAATGGAAATAGAAGGTTATAATGCTTGTTTACATTGTTATTCCTTGTCTTTACTCTATTTACACCACTGGCGGAACCGGGGGGGGGGGGTGCATATCCGGCCCGTGCCCCCTCCCCCTTTGAGAAGCAGACTTAAAATTTGTAATTTGTAATGTAAAAATGCCGTTAAAACCGAAGTGCCCCCCTTCAAAGAGAAGACCCTTTTATTGCTTGTTAATTTTTTTGGAGGACGAAATATCATTAATATTTTTTTGCTTGTCAAATTTTCCTCGGAAAAATGTGCCACCCCCCTTTAGAAAATCCTGGATCCGCCACGCCACATTATCGTAATTCCAACATTTCATTTTTCTAAATATTTGTTTTTGTATATAATATATATATATATTATATTATATATTTCTTTTGTATCAATACCGATTATTGATAATTTATTATGCACAAACAACTGAAAATATAGTTCAACTCGCTAATTCTCCTTAGAAATGTATATAATCATTTCCATTTGCGACATACCAAAAATTAATTGTATAATTTTTTTTCATTGATAACAAAAACAAACAAAAGTAAAAAATACTTTTAGTTTCGTTTGTATCATGAATTTCTATACCATTGTCTCATGATAGAAGGACCCTATAATTGAAATTCGTTTCATGTTGCAAATGTTTAAGTATAGTTTGGGCAGCCAAACAGTGAAAGATCGTCCCCCTTATGACTTTTAGGTACAGTTATTGTATTAGTAGTTTTAAAAAGTATGTTATTGAGAGGAATAAAATGGAAGAGATAAAAAAGAAGATTATCCGCATAAAGAGAGATATGAGTCGTCATTAAATATCACCCTAGATATTCAACTGAGGAAAGAAAATGAGATCGCCTCAAGGTCACCTTGCCCCCCTATTTCAATAAACCCTGTCGCCTTCTTGATTGTCTTACCACAATAAGCATGACGCCGAAGTACGAGAAGAAGCCCAGAATTTCTAAGAACATCCACAGCAAAGGATGTACCTTATAATGTAAGGTCATGTATCGCTTTGTCGAACAGCTCGCTAACTCCTGCAAATTGCTTATAATTTTCTCCTGTGAAGGGACATAATAATATTTTTTTTTTTTAGATAATTTTTTGTTTTATAAAGCTATGGGGGGGGGTATAATTTCGGATTTATAGACCACGAATCCTCACTGATGTAATGTTGCAACATTTTGAGGGAGGCTATTTTCGGATACCATCCCTTTCTGCATTTGATTTTCTAAATAAGTAGAGAGAGCGAATTAGCAAATTGCTGGAAAGAAAATAATACACTTGTACTGTATCTTATACGTTTGTTGCATTAAATATCAGAAAAAAAATTGTTGAAGAAGTCTCCCATTTCAAAATTTTCAGGCAACAGAAAGTTTCACGTATTGGCTTCTGTAAGGTAACAGAATATGCTGAAGATAATGCTTTTATTGCCAATAAAGTTTTTATTGTTTACTCGAATTTTCGACGGTCCTCCTTCTTCTTCAGGAGTATATAAAATGTGTGGTATCAATCAGAGAGCGCATCCTCAGACAGATGTTGCTGTATGATGACTGGCTGAGGATATATGTATATATATATATTTTTATTTATTTATTTATTTTATTTATTATTATTAGTATTATTATTATTATTTTTTTTTTTTTTGGGGGGGGGGAATATTCAATAGTACGATCGCCACACTTACTACGATGATGACGTCACAATGTTCAGTATCCCGAGCATCCTTCTGCAAGATAGCAATGACATCCCAAATCCGACCAGCTGAGTATTCATGTAAGAAATCCTTCGAACTCGTCCCTCTTCGTCCAGTTATCTGTTGCATGATTGAAATGATCTCCGTCTTCACTAATTTATAAATCTGAAAAAAAACAATCGAATGGGGAAACTACACTGTAAGGCACATGTGAATGAAAGATTCAAGTAATTTTATGTTTAATGGCAGGAGGTCGTTTCGCAATTGGCCTAGAACAAGGAGGGGGGGGGGGGGTAGACAGCAGGACTATATTTCATTAAAATATATGTACAGTTTATAGTTACTGAATCCTCGTAAATGAAAATAATTTTTAGGGTATATTTTCAGCTTCTGTCTGGTCATAGGATAGGATATAAGGGTACCCCCCCCAAAAAAAAAGACTAAAAAGGTTATAAACACGATAACCCTGTCAACAAGAATTATAAAGTAGAGGAAGAGGAAGAAGAAGAAGAAGAAGAAGAAGAGGAAGAAGAAGAAGAGGAGGAAGAAGGAGAAGAAGAAGAGGAAGAAGAAGAAGAGGAAGAAGAAGAGGAAGAAGAAGAAGAAGAGGAAGAGGAAGAAGGGGAAGAAGGAGAAGAAGAAGAAGAGGAAGAAGAAGAAGAAGAGGAAGAAGAAGCAGAAAAAAAGAAGAGGGAAACAACATCAAACGGAATTAAATCCTGGAAGGAAGAAACCTCTCGTAAGGTATTTCCTGTTTCAAAATGCGGGAGCCTTACAGTTTTTTTCATCATTTCAGTGGAAATTAGAAAAAAAAACCGGAAAGACATAATAATATACTCACCTTCAGCCGGTCTTCTGTTGTCAGTGATGTCATCTTTGACGTCATTGCTAGAATCTGCTCAAGGAGTCCTACTTCGGTTGAAAGTGTTGCAGCAATACAACGTTGCTTGTCCAATACACATTGAAAGGTAAAGCCAAACGTGATTCTTCATTAATAAGACAGAAGAATAATTATTATTTGTAAACATAAACATATTGTTTTGTACTATCAGTCACTACCGGAATCTTATTCAGGTTGATTTTTTTTTATATGACAACTGAATAAAAGTCCTTCCATTCTGTATTTGGCAAGTTTTAATCATTCGCCAGTTATAATTATAGTCTTCAGAATGTAAGGGGGCTGTTACGGGGTAGTGCCAAAAAAAATCAAGCAAAAAAAAAAATTACTAAGGCAGCATATTACTCATATTCTTCTGTTATATGCTTTGAATACCTTTCTCTTGCTTCAGTCAGAAATATATATATATTAAAAAAAATCTGTGAGATAACTATTTATTTATATCACTGGCGTGATCATTTCCTTCAGAGAGACGGATACGTTTCTATTTATAAAATATATCTAAAATACTCATGACATGATAAAAGAAAAATAAAAAAAATATATCATAACTTACGCATATACAAGACCAGCCGGTGCCAGAAAAGAACCTGCAGAGAGAAGTATTATTAGTCATTTTCGTAAATTCAGCTACCATTTTCTGTAAATTATTTTACGTAAAATCATCTGAAGCGATCATTAAAAAAAAGTATAACAAGTAAGATGGGGTGATATTATCGCTTTTATAGCGCTTGTACATCATCAGGCAGCCATTTCACAACAACAAGCTGCGATAAAATAAAAATAACCCTCATTCAAACTAATATTGCTCTCACATTGTGTTATGAAAAGATGAGAATTTAGATGAATCTAAATGTGAGTTCATTTAACATCTATCGCAACTCTTTCTTTTAAATGACCGGCCCTGATTATGTGCATTATGAATAGCATTCTTAACTACTCGACTTAATGAATTTCAACAATGAATATTGCCTTGATTGTGCACCTGACGAATATATTTTCATCAATGTGATATACATTTTCCTCATTCTACATGTATCTTTGCGTTTTGCATCTAGTAACAACATCTTCGGTAGCACGCTGCTTCAGGTGAGGGGGAAATTAACGAACAGGCCAAAATTCGTGGTAAGAAGAGCCCCCACCCCTTCCTTAAATAAAAGTGTAGTCATGATATTCGAACAAAATTTTCAACAGACCATAACTAAGAATGAACTGCACGCAACTAAGTCTAACTTGAGTTAATATTTCTGAAATACCTCCATACCCCAATTTGTGACTTACCCAAGCCATCATTGATATTTGGTAGACCATTAGCCCAGAATGAATCTATTACTGGTGCTCTTAACAGTAATAAACAGGGACCAAGTGCTAGCGAGATGATTGCTGGCAGGCACATGAAAAACAAAGACACGGGTCCGTTGTGGTGTTGCCTCAGTGCCTCCATCGACTCGATTTCTTCTGATGTTAGAACTATAAATGAAAAAGCGAGAGAGGGAGAGAGAGAGAGAGAGAATGGGGCGTTAAGAGCTATTGAGATAAGGAATTACGTTTTGCGATTACCATACTCTACCAGCCATTAAAAATATAAAGATGATAAGAGGGGAGTAGAAAGGTGAAAAGAAAATAATAAATAAAAGAACTAGACAACCAAAAAAGAGATAAAATCGCGCTGTAGAGCGAGAACACGAGCAAGAACAAGAAATAATCAACAACAAAGAGAATAATCAGATTTGCGAGATTAACAAAATTTAATTTATTCCTGGTGTATTTTCTCCAAACCATCATCATTTTTATCAATGTTTTCCTTCTTTTTTAAAATTAAAACTCGAGCTGGGGGTGACTTCCACGCAATATCATTTGATGAATATATAATACTCACATTCTTCAGAGTAGTCTTCACGCTGCTGAACTGTCAGAGAACTAAGAAGAATCACATCACATTTGTCAGTGTCCGAGATTTTATTCCGATATCTGGCTCTTTTATGTTTCCTCCTCCAATTTCTTGAAATCGTAAGCATAAGCATTCCTTTGATCGAAATGAGAAACAAAATAACGGCTTATATAGCAGGCCCACTGGGAGAACAGTTTTCAGGACTGAAGTGGCTTCCCTGGGTAAATATTCTTAATATCTATTATTACATAGCCAGTTTGGATACAGGAAGGGGGAGGCTGACCATGCACAAAACCACAATCAGATGGTCACATTACATTTTTTGTATACGTTTAGTGGAAAAAAACGAGGAATAATTAAGGCTGAAGCTCAAGGCCCTGTAACGTATTGTTAGAGATTCATGATTCACGATCATGATAATAACAGAAAAAGCAAAACAACCAAACAACAATTTTCCATCAAAATATATTCTTTTACCGATAACTCGACGAATGATCGCTCCAGCCTGCATGTGGCCCCTGCTACAACCGATAATGTCGCACCAACGCATAATGTCGCAGCAACGCATAATGTCGCAATCTGCGACATTATGCCAAGAGCGTCCGACGCATAATGTCGCAGTCAACGCATAATGTCGTAGTTTTTCTAACGCATAATGTCACATGTCGCAACGCATAATGTCGCAGCAAATCGTCAACGCATAATGTCACATGTCGCAACGCATAATGTCACAGCGGTATTTTCTTCAGGACTCGAGCTACAGATAAGATATAAAACATGCTTTTACTTAGTATTTTGAGACACGAAAAAGAGAATGAAATTATTTTGAAATCAGGATTACTCTTTGTATGGATATTTGTCGCTTTATTGCCATTTCGTCTACTGCCTTTTCCCCACTATCGCATGGTCTGATATCATTTCGTCTACCATTAGTTAGTCAACTATCAACATAGTCCAATAACCATTTCGTCTAATTACCATCTCGTCTAATAGCCAGTTGGTCTAATAGCCGTTGTGTTTATTATCATTTAGTCTAATTGTATTTTTTTTCAGTTGGTCCAATATCATTACGTCTATTACCTTTTGGTCTAATAGCAAATTGGTCTAATAACCACTCGGTGTACTCTCCTTTTCGTCCATGTTCCATTTGGTCTAACTTCAGTTGGTTCGCTATCACTTTGTCTTTGTAGCAGATTAATGCGACCGGAACGGCGTAACGAAAAATATGACAAGCTTTGGAGAGGATTTCTTTTTTCTCGATAAGAAGAAAATGTTTTGCCTTGGAGCGGGTTTATTTGTTCTTTTTCTCAATAAGACAAAGATGCTATGCCTTGGAACGGAAATTTGAGTGTAAAAATGGGGGTCCCCTCCGCTGCACATTATTATATACTGAGTGCCCCCCCCCCCCGGGCGTGAACCATTATAATGGTCTGGGTCGGTGGCACAGGTTTTCAATATATTTTCTACTTTATCTTATGTTAATAACTTTCTCTCTTATATCGCTCTCTCTCCCTCTCTCTCATTTTCTTCTTTTTCATTTTTTCTTCCTTTTCCGCCTTTTTTCTTTTTTTTTGTTTAGCAATGCCTTCTGCATCATGAAAAATGGGGGTGGGGGCTTGCGCTATATAGCTACGCATATGTACATCAGAAAATGTGTAAACTGGCCCACATACTAAGTTTTCATAGAACAATTGAACATTCATGTAAAGACACGATTAGACATAATAATCACAAATGCCTAATTTCTCTGATTCCAACTGATCTGATTTTTTCTTGATTCATTTGGGGTTTAATTTCAGGAAAAAATCAGGAAAATAGATAAAACATTAAAAAGACACCTTCACAGGTAGAAATATTGAAAGTCGGTAACGCAAACCATCAACACTACTATTGACAAGAAGAACCTATAAACCTGTTATTTTAAAACAATTCATCTAACAAGAAGCTAAGAATTATGAAACAATTGGTACACATTCCAGATTAAGATGTGGCTTTAGTTTTAATACAGTAAGCAAAAAAAATATGCAAAGATAATATACACAAGAACGCCTTGTAATTTTACTATTTAGGCCCTAACTCTGTGCACTCCCTTTGTCTAGGGGGTTATTGTCCCCGGGGCAGGGTAATTGTTCCCGTTGGTAATTGTCCTCTGGGGTAATTATCCGGGGGTAATTGTCCTCGGGGGGGGGGGGGGTTAATTTTCCTCAGGGGTAATTGTCTGGGGGTAGTTGTCCGGGGGTAATTGTCATCGGGGGGTAGTTGTTCAGGGGGTAATTGTCAGGGGGGAAATTGCCCTAGGGGGTAGTTGTCCGGGGGGGTAATTGTCCTCAGGGGGTAATCGTCCTCGGGGGTAGTTTTACAGGGGGTAGTTGTCCGGGAGTAATTGTCTAGGGGGTAATTTTCCAGGGTGTAATTGTCCTCAGGGGGTAATTGTCCTCGGGGGTAATTGTCCTCAGGTGGTAATTGTCCAGGGGGTAATTGTCCTCGGGTGGGTAAACTTCTCAGGGATTAGTTGTCCGGAAGGGTGATTGTCCGTGGGGTAATTGTCCTAGAACCAATGATTGGACCTATTGGTGATTGGACCCGTGGCAACGATACCAAATGAGTATTAGCCGAAATGGATTTAGACAAAGTGATAGCGAACCAACTGAAGTTAGACCAAATGGAGCATGGACGAAAATGAGAGTACACCAAGTGGTTATTAGACCAATTGGCTATTAGATCAAAAGGTAATAGACGTAATGATATTGGACAAAATGGATATTGGACCAACTGAAAAAAATACAGTTAGACTAAATGATAATAAACACAACAGCTATTAGACCAACTGGCTATTAAACGAGATGGTAATTAGACGAAATGGTTATTGGACTATGTTGATAGTTGACTAATTAATGGTAGACGAAATGATATCAGACCATGCGATAGTGGGGAAAAGGCAGTAGACGAAATGGTAATAAAGCGACAAATATCCATACAAAGAGTAATCCTGATTTCAAAATAATTTCAATTTCTTTTTCTTGTCTCAAAATACTAAGTCAAAGCATGTTTTATATCTTATCTGTAGCTCGAGTCCTGAAGAAAATACCGCTGTGACATTATGCGTTGCGACATGTGACATTATGCGTTAGAAAAACTACGACATTATGCGTTGACTGCGACATTCCCGACCTTTCGTTTGAGGACGCGGACGCTTATTTACAACGGTCGTTGACTTTGGAAGGGACTTTTGGGCCCGTCATCATGGTTGTAAAACTCAGTCCTGCAATGCAAATTGTGTGACATGAGATTTTTTTTTCGTTTCGCATCTGCGACGGAAACATTCAATATGCGTTTCGTGTGCAAAATTCTGGTTGCTACTATGGTAACAGCGATTTATCCGATTGAGGACGACTTTCCAAAGCCACATTTGACTCCTCCTAGAGCTCGAGAGGCCGCCCGGGGGGTCCACTTCCATTGATTAGTGGATACCAGTAGCGACCACCCGTAAAAGGGGACAGAGTGGGCAGGTACGTTACGTATATAGGCCTATGTAACGTTATAAGGGTTTAAAATGCTGAAATAAGGGATATATATTCAATACTTGTAGGGTTTCACAAGCCAAATACTTGTTAAGAGATGCATTTTCATAATCTGGAAAAGAATTGCTTCCCTTGTTTAGCATGTTTAGGGTACTTTTCGAAACCCCATGGTCGTGCCTGGTATCCACTCATCAATGGAAGTGGTCCCCCCGGAATTTGAATCTAATCCCCATTTCTTGGGAATGTAAAGCATAATGCCCCTCACATCGTGTGCGAGAGGCATATCGTTTGTGTATAAGGAGTAAACAAAAGAAACAAAAGAAACAAAAGGAAACGAGTTCAAAGGTATCGCATATGATGTGTACATATCAACGCATGCGAAATGTTCGGCTGGAGAGGTTGATCTTATCCATGAAATCAATTGCCAGTGATCCACCAATAATCCACATTAAATGTAATATCGATTCGATGGACTGTAATGATCTATATTTAAGCCTTCATTCAGTAAGTTTTTCCTCACTCAATATGTTCTCGATTTGTTTGAAAAACCACTTTCTTCTCCATGTCATAAATCTATTTTAGGTCCTGCATTTTGAATATCTCCAGCCATCAGTCGTAATATACATGCATGTATGCGGTACGGGTGTCGCGGAAAGGGATTTTGCACACGAAAAGCAGATTTGTAGGGCCTGTAACCCCCCTGTTACACAAAGCTTAGCATTGATCGTAGAGCAGTTTTCTACGTTTGATTCTATTGACTGTAATGCACAATCAATCTTAAAAATCAAGTGTATGATTAAGCGTTAACTTTTGTGTTAGGGGACCCTAATACTAGCGTCCGTGATGATTGCGAAAGGTCCCAATTATGCGTCGGACGCTCTTGGCATAATCCCGACCTTTCGTTTGAGGACGCGGACGCTTATTTACAACGGTCGTTGACTTTGGAAGGGACTTTTGGGGCCCGTCATCATGGTCGTAAAACTCAGTCCTGCAATGCAAATTGTGTGACATGAGATTTTTTTTTCGTTTCGCATCTGCGACGGAAACATTCAATATGCGTTTCGTGTGCAAAATTCTGGTTGCTACTATGGTAACAGCGATTTATCCGATTGAGGACGACTTTCCAAAGCCACATTTGACTCCTCCTAGAGCTCGAGAGGCCGCCCGGGGGGCCCACTTCCATTGATTAGTGGATACCAGTAGCGACCACCCGTAAAAGGGGACAGAGTGGGCAGGTACGTTACGTATATAGGCCTATGTAACGTTATAAGGGTGTCAAAACGATGTTTAAAATGCTGAAATAAGGGATATAATAAGGGTTTCACAAGCCAAATACTTGTTAAGAGATGCATTTTCATAATCTGGAAAAGAATTGCTTCCTTGTTTAGCATGTTTAGGGTACTTTTCGAAACCCATGGTCGTGCCTGGTATCCACTCATCAATGGAAGTGGTCCCCCCGGAATTTGAATCTAATCCCCATTTCTGGGGAATGTAAAACACAATGCCCCTCACATCGTGTGCGAGAGGCATATCGTTTGTGTATAAGGAGTAAACAAGAGAAACAAAGAAACAAAAGAAACAAAAGGAAACGAGTTCAAAGGTATCGCATATGATGTGTACATATCAACGCATGCGAAATGTTCGGCTGGAGAGGTTGATCTTATCCATAGAATCAATTGCCAGTGATCCACCAATAATCCACATTAAATGTAATATCGATTCGATGGACTGTAATGATCTATATTTAAGCCTTCATTCAGTAAGTTTTTCCTCACTCAATATGTTCTCGATTTGTTTGAAAAACCACTTTCTTCTCCATGTCATAAATCTATTTTAGGTCCTGCATTTTGAATATCTCCAGCCATCAGTCGTAATATACATGCATGTATGCGGTACGGGTGTCGCGGAAAGGGATTTTGCACACGAAAAGCAGATTTGTAGGGCCTGTAACCCCCCTGTTACACAAAGCTTAGCATTGATCGTAGAGCAGTTTTCTACGTTTGATTCTATTGACTGTAATGCACAATCAATCTTAAAAATCAAGTGTATGATTAAGCGTTAACTTTTGTGTTAGGGGACCCTAATACTAGCGTCCGTGATGATTGCGAAAGGTCCCAAATGTCGCAGATTGCGACATTATGCGTTGGTGCGACAATCCCGACCTTTCGTTTGAGGACGCGGACGCTTATTTACAACGGTAGTTGACTTTGGAAGGGACTTTTTGGGCCCGTCATCATGGTCGTAAAACTCAGTCCTGCAATGCAAATTGTGTGACATGAGATTTTTTTTCGTTTCGCATCTGCGACGGAAACATTCAATATGCGTTTCGTGTGCAAAATTCTGGTTGCTACTATGGTAACAGCGATTTATCCGATTGAGGACGACTTTCCAAAGCCACATTTGACTCCTCCTAGAGCTCGAGAGGCCGCCCGGGGGGCCCACTTCCATTGATTAGTGGATACCAGTAGCGACCACCCGTAAAAGGGGACAGAGTGGGCAGGTACGTTACGTATATAGGGCTATGTAACGTTATAAGGGTGTCAAAACGATGTTTAAAATGCTGAAAAAGGGATATATATTCAATACTTGTAGGGTTTCACAAGCCAAATACTTGTTAAGAGATGCATTTTCATAATCTGGAAAAGAATTGCTTCCCTTGTTTAGCATGTTTAGGGTACTTTTCGAAACCCCATGGTCGTGCCTGGTATCCACTCATCAATGGAAGTGGTCCCCCCGGAATTTGAATCTAATCCACATTTCTGGGGAATGTAAAACATAATGCCCCTCACATCGTGTGCGAGAGGCATATCGTTTGTGTATAAGGAGTAAACAAAAGAAACAAAGAAACAAAAGAAACAAAAGGAAACGAGTTCAAAGGTATCGCATATGATGTGTACATATCAACGCATGCGAAATGTTCGGCTGGAGAGGTTGATCTTATCCATGAAATCAATTGCCAGTGATCCACTAATAATCCACATTAAATGTAATATCGATTCGATGGACTGTAATGATCTATATTTAAGCCTTCATTCAGTAAGTTTTTCCTCACTCAATATGTTCTCGATTTGTTTGAAAAATCACTTTCTTATCCATGTCATAAATCTATTTTAGGTCCTGCATTTTGAATATCTCCAGCCATCAGTCGTAATATACATGCATGTATGCGGTACGGGTGTCGCGGAAAGGGATTTTGCGCACGAAAAGCAGATTTGTAGGGCCTGTAACCCCCTGTTAACACAAAGCTTAGCATTGATCGTAGAGCAGTTTTCTACGTTTGATTCTATATTGACTGTAATGCACAATCAATCTTAAGAATCAAGTGAATGATTAAGCGTTAACTTTTGTGTCAGGGGACCCTAATACTAGCGTCCGTGATGATTGCGAAAGGTCCCAATTATCGGTTGTAACAGCCCCGTCCTGTGGCGCACCTAGAATTTTCCACAGGGGGCGCAAAAACGAACGCCAAAAAATTTGACAAGCAAAAAAGAAAAAATGTCTTCAAGCTCGCCAAGGGGAGGGGGGTGGATAAAGGTCTTCAAGCTCGTCGGGGGGGGGGGGGGCAGAAAAGGTCATTCAAGCTAGTCAGGGGGGGGGGGGCAGGGATACGTCCTTTGCATGGGTTGTGGCTCGTCAGGGGGGGGGGGCAGACTGCCCCCCCCCCGTTGGTACGCTAGTGGACCCGTCTCTGTTGAAAAATGATGAATGCATAATTACCAAAGATCAGCAAAGCCATCAATGCAAATGGAGGGACCAGCATTTCATTAAGAGTAACGGCATCTTGATATGAAGGTTCAGGTCCTGAGGCGGGTTCTGGTTCCGGCTCGGAAGTGATCTCAGGTTCTGGCTCTGGTTCCACCATTGTCGCCGGCTTGAAATCTGAAACTGCCGATGCGACCCTCGCGCCTGATTCTGGTCCCATGTTGGAGAGAAATGCCTTTCAATGTTGGAGGTGCCTAATGCCTCTTCAGCAGAAATCCAAAATTGGGACTACTTCGACTGTTGAACATGTGTTTTATATTCTGCTTAAATTGTTGTAGTATAGTTCTGCAAAGAAAATGAGGGATTTTTTTTGTTAACAACAATCGCATGAGTAGGCCTATAGACCAAATTCAGTGCAATTATTCTCCATTTAATCACCATCAAATAACCATTATAGAATTTTGATACAAGAATTATAATGGATAATTTCCGCAGCGGATACAGACTAATTTATGAGTCAATATTATATAGACGTGGTGAAGAATTACACCGATCATCATCATGTTTTATTTGTTTTAATACAAGTGCACTTGCCGATTAAATGCTTTGCTCACGGTCATAGGTGCCGTGGTCAGGGATCGAACCCCGGACTCTCCATGTATAATCAGGTGCCTTACCATCCGGCCATGCGGCACCTTCACGTTCATCTGAAAGCGATCTCAACATGTCCTTAAAAATACATACGACCAATGTTCACTGTTATGACTTGATTTACAAGCTATAAGTTAAACAGGGAACTTATAGGGTTTTTATTGAGGGAATGGGGTCCTAAAACGAACCCTTCTTTCATTTACAAGAAATAAAATCAAATAAAAACACCTTTCGATGAATTTCAGAATACATTTTTTGTTCGGCTTGAAGTCGAAATAATGCATTTTATTGATGCAATATTACACTATTCATTTTGGAAATATCAATTACTTGTCACTGCTAATACGGAAGTCCAACTAGGACAAAAAATATCCTGAGCCAAAATATGCCTGTCATGATTAAATTGAATCAATGATGACACGATGAACAATAAGGTATGATCCGCTGTCACCAGCGTCAAGCGAATATCGATATTGAAAAGTCAGTGGAAATCGCTAGGCAACGAATTAAACTCCAAATAACCATTAAAAAAACATGGATACACTGTCTCTTTCACAGATTTACCTAAACATAAACTTATTGTTTGTTTTTATTGCAATACAAACAAGTCAAATACATTACAAAACTGTGTTGGAAGCAATTAAGAAATTAAATCGAATAAATGATGAAGATTATTTTCAAAATAGTGTTCAATAGATAATTTCCTTTTTGGCAACTTGATTGGTGGGTGATGTTTAATCAACCTAATCAGTTGTTTTGCATAGTGTAAAATTGAGTATATCATTGATCTTGTAGAGTCCCTCTGATTTTGTAAAAAAAAAAATGGTCAATTTAAAAACTCCTGCACAGTCTCTATCTTTTTACTAACCAGAACTGTATGGTTTTTCTAAATGGTATATCCCATTCACAATGTTACATGTAAAGCAGCAAAATTATCAGGATAAAGCTAAAATTATCTAATTCATTTAAAAGTTATGCTTTAGATTTCAAACGAGAATTGCAGTTACCACGGTTGTAATTCTGTATTACTTTCATCTTGAAGCTTGTCTATCAGGTTCATCTCAAATGCCAACCTAGGCTCCTTTTCGCACATGATATTTATAAATATGTAAAGTCAGATACTGTTTTGTCGTTTTAAATGATTTTTTAAAGATGATTACAACTTCTCTTGAAACACAATCAATATGAACCCGATGAAGGATAATCAAAATACAACAACCCATGGCGATATGTACTAAATGAAAGGAGTAAGTCGTTACTATATATATATATATATATATATATTATATATATACATATAAGAAGAATTGTAAAAGCAGTTACATTCATTTATTTAGTTATTTCCTCTTTAAGGATACTCATAGCATAGAATGATTAAGAACATTCCAGAATGTCTCACTAAAGCTTTGTTAGGCATGTTCTTTAATAGGCTGAGGAATTTTGTTATTTCAGAATAGAGATTGCTACACAATAGGATTCCCAGTGGTAGTGGAAATGAACAATAGGATTAGCTATGATGTTAACAATTATTGTTAATTTCACCGAGGCCATTCAAGAGTCTTCTAGAATTTGATTGCTCCAGAAAAAAGGAGAATGTTCTTTTTGTAGACAATACAAGAAGCTTCCAGGATAGTGAATAATTTGTATATGAGCTGGCAGTTTCTTCAAGGAGATCATCATATCACATCATATCAGATCAGAACTCACACCAGACTTTATGTCAGAGCAGAAATTATTTCCACCTGGAATATCTATCTTCTGTGGAATTATTTGCACACCATCAATAACTGCTTGCAGTTACTTTGAGAGAGGAATTCTCAGTTCTCATCAAGATCATCAAGCTGTTTAAATGAAAGCTTTTCAACCCATGGATTGCTGAAATTGACTGTTAATCATCATCAACATCGTCTTCACAGACATTTCAACTCGTTAGAGTGACCCTTGTTATTCATCGTGCTTAAACATCAATTTCATCATCGCCATCATTGTGAACTTTAATTCAAGGAATTTTCGCCAGCCAACTTAGATATTATCTGGATCATAACTTTGGATTATAATCAGCACTTCAAGATATGTAAGAATAATATCTATTTATATTCTGTTTAGTGATCTTTATATTTCCTGTAATAAAAAAAAGGAAATCCAATTTAAAACTATTTTTTCATTGTTAATTGTTGCAGTATTGATATCGTAACATTACATAGGACATTACATAATTTCATTCAGTTTAATCAATGTTGAGCAATAAATTTTCTGCATAATTATTGTTTGATTTTGTGAATTTATATTGGTTATAAATGGCTATTTTTGTTACTGAATATGAATACGTTAAATATGACATTTTGTACGATTATTTGTATTATAAAAATTGATAATTATTTGACTTTTGTGAACAGTGTTTTGTTATTGAAGTGTTATATTTTACAATGTATCGTACACACTTTGATTTTGAACTGAATAATTATTATTACAAAACAAAAAAGGGGAAAAAACAGGTATGACCCCGATGAACGAGAATCGTGGCTCTATTCACTCTTTCTATTGCTATAAGGCATTGCATTTTCGTGAAATTCCCATCACATTTGTTTCGTTAGGATTTGAGGGGGGGGGGGTAAGAATGTAATGCTCGAGATTATCAGGATCACTAACTTATAAGTTCCTTGTATCTTTTCAGTGATCCTTCCACTATTCTTAAATATACTCACTTTTGTTATAATGTAATTTTATTGAAATATTTATATTTCTTGATTTGTATGTTTTTATGAAGATTGTGGTAAATAAAATTTCAATTTCAATCTAAATATCAGCGAACGAGAAAGAAGTAGAAATGCAATCCAAAACTACAATGAAAACTTAAATATAATAGATATAGAAGAAATGTTTTTAGCAATCCGATGTTGAATTGCTTCCCAAGCACAGTCTTACACATTGATTTCCAATTACAAAAATCAACATAATTATCGAAATTACTGAAATCTACAATAAAATCACATATAAAGTTCAAGTGGAAATATAACGTTAAGGTAAATCAATGCCAAGCAAAAAAATATAAATCAGGGAAATCACATATTTGATATTCAAATAAACAATCGAAAGCTTACCTTTGTATATCGATCTGCAACCATAACTAACTTAAGTCAAATTGAAGAAGTTTCAGCAAATCCGGCTGAATAAAATCAAAGCAAAGATTGGTATCGAGACACACTATCTGCACTGTCAACATGCAGGGCTATAAATAAGGTCACCAAAGTATAGGGGGAAGTCAATCGTCGGCTAATATAGTGCAATAAGCGTAGGGGCTTGGATGGGTCCTTAAAATAACATTAATTTTGGCCTATTATCGTGTTTACGCGTTTGCGTGCGATATTAATTTTCAATATACACTTGAACTGTGGGCTTTTGCAGTAGACATAAATGTGTATTGTTTTAAATGTAAACATTCATAAAAATATGTATATCAGATAGCAGTGAATCACGGGATGCTGCATGATTTCATGGTTATTCTCTAGTCTAATCACATCCTTTTTCGAGGAAATGGGATATAATTCATTGTAAACTGTTCTCATTTTGTGCAATATTTCTTATTCGTTTACTTGTTTTGTCTATGCACAGCAAAAACTGTGGTGTTAACCGGTGTACATAGAGGACCACACCAGTTATTTTACACCGGTGTTAAATTGGTGGTGTTAGTTTTACACCTATAGGTGTTATTACATCACCTACGGTTGTTACATTTACACTCTTTGGTGTTATGTTCAATCTCTAGGGTGTTATTTTAACACCTCAGGGTGTGGTCCTCTATTAACACCAATTGGTGTCAGTTTTAACACCACAGTTTTTACAGTGCGTGTTCTCATCCGATTGTGAGTGATAGTGAAGACCGGAAGCATGAAGGGAGTAGCACCTAATCATAAAATAATTAAATTTAGGTGTTTCTATGAGTTCGTAGTCTATCAAATTATCTTTTTCTCAGACGGGGAGATTTTTTTTCTTTTTTGTTTCATCTATTATACGGTCAATTATTTAATACTTATATTTATCAGGAGAAAGTTATTGACCGCAGTACGTTTTAAAAACCCAATTCGTAAATACAGTACATACTGTTAACTGATATTTACTGACGAGTACTAGAGCACTTTGGATTACAACCATGTCATGACACCCGACTATAATGCCAAGGACGACTCCCCGTGGTTAAAAACCACGTCAGCTTCACAGATAATCCCAAGTAAGGATATCGCTAATCACTGATTAAATTGAAACATCAGTGATATGAGGGAAAGTGCGCTGACAATGCAGGCAACTGCCATCTATTGTGGTAATTGAGGATATTGCTTTCCAAGGAAATCGATTTCAGCTTGAGCCAAGAAAAATTCAAAAAGGTATCTCTATAAAAAAAAATTAACCAAACGTAATAAAAGAAAAATAGTAAGGGTAAATTAATTATACTTGTAACAAAGTCAACCTGGACGGGATACTTAAAAAAATGTTAAATGTCGGTCAAGCTTTAAATAAGGCTATTATCTAAATTACAGTCACAAGGTTATGATTAACAAAAAAAAATTGTGTCATCATAGATAGAGCATCTCGTGAACGACTTTGGTGAAGCTTTGTGGAGCGTTGTGGCCCAGTGGATAAGTCTTCTGACTTTGAAACAGAGGGTCGTGGGTTCGAATCCCAGCCATGGCGTAATTTCTTTCAGCAAGAAATTTATCCACATCGTGCTGCACTCGACCCAGGTGAATGGGTACCCGGCAGGATTAATTCATAGAATGCATGAGCGCTGGAAGGCAGCTAAAGCCGGGGTAATAATAACAACGTCCCTCGGAATAGAATACTTCTAGATTGACGGCGCTATATAAATGCCTATTATTATTATATAAACGCTTCTTGCAATTTACCCCAGAGATGAAGTTGGCGTCTCCCTCGTTAACGTTTTTTCCTAATTTTTATTTCTTTTCACGGCGATCAGTTATTTAGTCACTTCATAATTTCTTCATTACCAGTACGTGGTTGCAATCATAGGTATTATAATTTTCCATCTAGTTACATGCAGTCGGAAAGATAATGAGCGTAAAAATTGCACTTACAAAAATCTCGTAAATTTCTTGAAAAGCAAAGTTTATTCATAACGTATTATAAACGGCACATGAATACGATCTTAATTATTAAGAAAAAAGTGAAAGACAATGGAATAACACTTCAGAAGGGAAAACCATTATTATAATCTGCCTATAACAGTTCTCAAAGCAAGGTATTGATTACTAATCATGAAATTAATGTGCATGAAAATTTCAGTCAATACATTAGAAATATAATTTGTAGCTTAATAATTCGTAAATAATATTTCGTGCAGGTATTGAAAAAGTCAAATTTGAATACATATAGCGGCATAAACATAACTAAAACTATTGTTAGGGTCAATTTTACGATTTCCATTTATAATAGCTATGTCTTTAACATTTCCATTTAGAATAGCTATGTCATTTACGATTTTAGAGTATTTTGATTAGATTCATTACCATTTCTAAACACGTTGACATGCATACGATTAAATAAATTCTAATATCTGTCACTTTTTGTTACAGTACTTTAAAAATTACCAGAACATTTATCATTATCTATCCGCTGTCATTCAAACTTCTGCCAATCTGTTTCTCTGTTTATCCATACCTTCCATGCAAGTTTGATCTTAAAGTATCTGATTCTCCTTGTAAAATATCAATCTCATCAAAATCTGGGCAGGTGGGATAAAGTAATAGCATGTAAAGAAACATAACAACGCAATAAACACCGAATCATGCCCTAATCATGCTTTCGTCATTAACAACAAGACATTCATACACTTCATTAAAAAATTGTATTTGTGTGTTGTGTGTGGGTGGGCGTAAATTTGCGTGTGTGTGTGTGTGTGTGTGTGTGTGAGGGTGAGTGTAGGTGAGTTGAACCTCCTATAGCACCGTGGTAACTGCATCTAATAACAAAGGTGATTGTGACAGAGGCCAAATGAATTAAACGTCAATATAATTACAGGCACGCGAATAAATCCATTTTGTCGACCATTAATCCGAATTCGAGTTTAGATTAACAGAAGAAACATCCATGATATAACAATAAATAAATATGTACAATATATAGTTCAAATCAGGGATATGTTTCAAACGATTCACATATTATCATCTTGATTTTTATTACTTTAGTGTCATTTCAAAGTCGATCAAATAACTTGTCTTTGATTACAAAATTAGATTCACGTTTCAATTTTCCAAAATAAGAGAAATTAAAGAGTTTAATATTCAACTGTCCATTTCATTTTAAGAGATGAATTGTATGTTCGGCACATCCGAATTAGATATATCTAGGCAATCTACACGTATACTGTATTGAACCTGAGCACAATTTTTAAAATCCCGAACGAAAACGGCCCTGCCTGACGTCATGATTTCTAATTCTTAGAAAGGGGAGATGCAACACAATATAAAACCAAACCATACTGGAAACACATGTAAAACTTAATAACATTATACATAATTTTGTTAAAGAAACGAAACATTTAAAAATGATTTAAAACCGAAAAAAGGTATGGTAAGGTATAAAAGCAACATTGAGAGCAAGCTCAGACTATTTTATGTTAAATATCACACACAATCCAAGGTACGATATTTGAAAAAAAGGTCATATAAGTAGTGTAACACTCTTAAGATGTAGCGTGGTAATATGGATGAGTGTTAGCTAATGAAGACTTCAATAAGGGAATCCAACTCAAAGTATATAGAGTTCAGATGATATTTATTCACACAGACATATATATATATATAAATGAACAGTCGCTTGTGGAGAACTCGGGCACTCCCCTATCAAGGCCTCAAAGGGCAGGAGCGCAAGCTGGTGGAGTGTAGTCCGAAGACTAAGGAAAGAACCCTGAGAATATCAAGCCCCCCTATTTTATACTCTGAGGGGATGTGTTTACCCCTTTGTACTTATCTATAGAAACTGCACATGTGTAGACTACTTAATGAAATATAACAAAGGACAGGTCTGGAAGATGCAGGTAACAAAGAGTAATAAATAAAGGATTGAGACGAACTAATGAAGGAAGGAAGATTAATCTAAGGGAATCTATTGTTTGTCACTGAAGATGGTGTTTACATTTGGGTAAGGTATTGTTAACAAAGGGTAATGTGATTGTATCACTGCCTGAATATATTGCATGGCCTTGTGATGTATACTGTGGTCAACTTCTACAAATTTGGGATGAATATTTTACTCTTACAGTAGTTTTCTCAACGTAATTTTATCTACAATATAGTTACATTTATCTCATGTACTGAGCTACTCCTTCAAATAAAAAAAATATTTCAACGAAACTTTGAATACGAAAAGGAAAGAACGCATGCAATTTATTCGGGTGCAAGAAAACTGTATAAATATAGAAGATCATAAATAAATGACACACATAACGTAAATTTTGATTGCTATACTTAGACAAAGGCATTGGTATTTATTAAAAAAATGTTAATAATAAAGATTACTCATACACTGTACTTACGTAAAGATTACGATACCAAAGTACTACATAAAGGTCAACACGATCAAAGAACATTCAATGGAAGCTCATTAAATTGAAATCATGTCATCAATATCATCATTATTGGTCGTTTTCAAAATGACTAATTGAAAACCGGAATACAGTAGTATTCGACATGTATAACAAAATTTAGACCTTTGATTAGAATTGATCGATAATTTTGAATTGATTATGTCGCTACACATAGTGACGGACTTGCCAATCTCCACCAAAGTGCTTTGGAACATTATGAGACAATGCACTTTACAATCCCTGACAAATGGGTACAATTTATATTTTGCATATACATATTTCAAAAGTACAAAGAAACCCATGAAGATGATCTAGGACAACAGAGTAATATTTCATCTTGAGAACTGGACTAGCTTATTTCCCCTCCAGCAACTGATAGAAGCTGAAGAAGCACCCTGGCGGCGTTTCATGAAAGGAACTGTCAGGTATCTTTTTCCTCGAAGCCTTCTTTATCCGACGGTTGCCCTAGTAGCAATCAGACACTTTCTATTCTCAGCCAATCAAAATCAAAGGAAGTTGCCAGATCAGACAACTTATATGGAACATTAAAACTCTCAGCAAGATCGGGTGTGAAACTGTTTTCCATGAAGTTGCAAAGATTTTATTTGTTTTTATATCAATGTATATGATGGTAGCTGGTCGGTTGTAAAGTCTGCTGTGGGCTAAATGTATTTATCAATTTTGTGTGTGATTTCATCACAGCATTTGCGTTCAGACGATCCAGTCCCTGTAAATCGAATATAAAGCCATAGGGATGACAATAATTTGTTCAATATAATGTTCGTTTAAAGCGAATATATCTAAGTATTCATATAAAAATGTCTATTCTACTTTCTTTTCTCGCCGGCCACAGAAATGACAGGCTGCTATTAACAATAAGATAATGAGAATAAATGCTAAAGAGGCTAGAATTGCGATGATGATAATCCAATTCTCTTCAAGGCTTGTCGAGGGGGACTGTGATGGGGCAACGAGTCCTGGAAATGAAATAAGAAAGATACAGTAGGTTTTAATTAAAAATTAAATCTGTGATTATTCCCAGTTTCCCGGTTGACATTTTAAAAAGTCATCATTACTTTGACTCAATGAAAAACTCTCTTCGGGTGACGTTGAATAACTTGAATTATCTGCAAATCTGTTTTTTTTTTCAAGCAGAAGTTGATTTCTACTCTACATAATTATACTCGGATTGCATCCTCTTCATTGTAAACCGTTATATCATGACATAAAGCAACAATGCTATACAACTGGACAGAAACAATCCTAACGATATCATAGAAATGAGTAAATCTCAATTTTTTGCACCAACGAAATATGTTAAGTATAACTACTGATGGGTAAACACCAGTTATTCGACCTCTGTTAATTTTTGCTTTTTATTGAAACCATTTCTCTAAGAGATAATGAATGATTTCCTATTACATTCACACACTTCATTCACCATCACTCTTATTAATTCATTTGAAAGTGAATCAATTCTTTTATGGGGGGGGGGTAGTTCCAATAAAAGTATGTGTTGATAGAGACTTGAAATTAATTGCGAGTCAATCTATTTGTTTGTTTTTTCTTCATTAACTGTAGATTTAACACTGCTTGCTGGTCTGATTCTTTCAACATAAATTTTCAATTCAATTCAGTTATTTCCATAATCTCAATAATCTACATGAAATCGACTCACAAGTCCTAAAATGCAAACATCGATAACAATTAACAATCATTTACAATTATGTGGAAATTCACTTATAGCGTAATACCCCTGGGAATGATAACTTACTTGTTTCGCAGTCTAAACCAATTGTATCTGACGGACAAGAACAGACATAGATTGATCGAAGATTCATACACCTTCCTCCGTTTTGACAAGGATTCGAACTACAGTGATCAATTTCTGTTGAATTGAGAGAAAAAATTATTCATGTAATGATAATTACAAACTGTGTGTCACTTACACATAACATGCATCTAACACTTCCTACAGATCGCTCTACAAGAATGCAACATTTTTAAAACTAGCTTTATAAGCATGCTAAGATAAGCGGTTCCACACTCTGCACTTCACATAATAACTTCCTGCCAGGTCACATTTACCACACTAGGATTAGGTTTAGTAAGATAGGAATGAACTCAATAACGGTAATTATCATTTGGGGTATGATTTTAACTTATGACAATTACATGCAAGCAAATATACATTATGGGATTGTAATATGGATTGGTACATTATAAACTGCTGATCAGATGCAAGATGACCTGTAGCTGTAAAGAAATACTTACACAATATCGATTTTTTTTTCTAGGGGACGGAATTCTTATTTTGTACCAGAGGTTAACATAATGTTTCATATGTGGTGAATCGGGTTTACTATTACGAGGATCCAGCAAGCTATGCAATATCTATACTAACTTTGATATTCAATTGTAATTGAAACGGTTTATTAAACAAAAAAAATGAAAATACAATATATTGCGAAGTGATATTAGGTCAAGAATATTGTGAATAATAACCCCATTGATATATTGATATTGAAAATAATTTCTACACTACACATGGTATCATATGATTTCTTGTAAGTGATATTGAAATGTTTTTTCACAAACGATATTTATCCTATTGATTGAAAATAACTGATAAATTATAATGAGATGAAATTTGCTATTGAGTCAATCGAGTTCGCATTATAGTTCCTCATGGTATTTTTGGTAACACTACATTTGCTCCAGTCTTAATATCTCAGAGGGCATAGGGATAGAGTATGCAATATAATTTTTGGTTCAGAATAAAGTAAAGTTAACGATCAGGGATTACTCAGTTTTAGAGGTTAGATTTTATGTTTGACTTCATGTGCAGATCTAAATTTTTTGCTGTGCTTTTGGGGTAATGAATGATTTACTGACATTAATCTGTTATCGTTTGAGAGCGAAACTTGTCATCAATGTATTCTCACCCTTTTCGCAGAACAATCCTTCGTATGAAGCCGGGTCACATCGACATTCATATGCTTCGTTTGAGATCGGAACGCAGGTTCCATTGTTCAGGCACCTATGATTTCGGCATACGTCATCAGCTTTATCAGACAAGGTTTCGTGTAAACAAAAAAAAGTAAGTTGAAAAATTAGTACATTTATGTGCCCGCCCATTAACGTGGTATTACTTCAAATTAATAATCCCGATGGTAATGAAATAACCTTTGATATAAATCAATCTAGAAGTTAATCAAGTATTTGTTTATTTTGTGTCTGCGTTCATCGATCATCAATTGTCTTCAAACACCCAAATGAACTTGGTGATATCCTTTTCACTGCATTAGAAACTGAACATGTTCATTTGCCTGAAAAGACATGTTTAGTCTAGATGGTCTACATACATTTATATTTCATCTTGCAGTCATCTTATGACCAATCATCATTATTGCTACAATGCGAAACCGTGATCATCAAAAGTATTGTGATTTTGTTCGCTATCCATGTGTCCAGGTTTTAATTATGATTATGATAATGATAATAAAACACTAAAACAAAACTGTTTGTATGATTAAGTATTTGAGGCTGCAGCGATCGCTTTTTTATTTTCTACAGGAAATGTGAAATTAATGTAAAGCACTTACATATTGAACACACGGAGCCAGAAAATCCCTTTGGACAGACACACTGTGCAACACCGTTCTGTTTGATACATGTACCATCATTCTGGCATACCGTGCTATCAGAACAGATCTTTCCCAATGGGTCAGCTGTATTGGAAAAGATACAAAGCTTTTGTTGGGGCAAATGAGCATAAAGACATTATTGTATAGGAATATATGAACATAACCAGCCTAAAGATTTAAGGCTTGGATCTGCCCCATATGATTTATTTTAAGAAGTTGAATGAAATATTTAAAGATGGGAACATGAAAAAGAAAATGAGACAGAAATATGAAGAAAAAAGGAACAGCATACGAAGTAGGTACACGTTTTCGAACCGTATATTTTTCCCTAATTCAACTGAGAAAAATATTAATCGCCGTGCACCTTTTTTTTTCTTTTTCAAAGAAAGTCTTTATTCAATATTTCTCCACAACGCATATAAACAAATGCAAAATGTATGTGATACATCAAATTCAATATCATACATATACACAATACATAATTTAAATACGCTCGATGTGCCTCGATTCATCAAGATATACAATAAACTTATTTTGTTGCATGTGCATAGTTCGTTCTATCTCATGCTGATACTTTAATTTCTTTTGAAATGATGAGAATGACGTGCACCTTATTATCCCGCCAACCTTGTCAGGGGCCATTGAACGACTCTGGAAGTTGGGGGCGACTTACATGTAGCTGAATGGAGGGGGGGGGCGCTGAAATGCAACCCCCCCCAAAAAAAAAAATCAGATAGTAATTTTTACGGTTTTGTAAATTTTTTTAGTGCGGGTTGGTCTGTGTGAAGGGGGGGGGGGTCTTCAGCCCTCCCCTAATCCAGCCCTCGATTCCGTGTCTCCTGCCTGTTCACGATGATGAACAATTTCACTATGATCAGGAGCACCTTACCTGTTCTGCAGTCATCACCAATCCATCCATCAGGGCAGTTGCAGAAGAATTCTCCTGATACAGGTTCCACACAAGTGCCTCCATTTTGGCAGGGTAAGCTACGACAGCCTCCGCGAGCTGCACGAAAGGAGATTAAGATACAATAACGAGTATTTAAACTTTACACAAAGGCATTTCATTCGAATACGAACGTCCGAACCCTTAATTGTAACCCTTCCTGAAATGTATTCTGTTGGTGGTCTAGCTCATATCGAAAGTTAAAATGTAAGTAAATCTTCTTCAATTCAATTTTAATAAAAATGTAGTCATTGGCTCGTAGCCTGAATAGACATAGGGAGAAATATTTTATAAAATGTTCAAATTAAAAATAGGCGCCATCATTATTTTTAGGTAAATATGTTTGATTTCTTTTTTATGAACAATAATGTAATCATGTCAGTATACTTACATCCCCGGCAATCAGGTCCCAAGTTTGCATCGCAGTTACATCTAAATCCATTGACCTCGTCTGTGCAATCGTATCCATTCAGACAAGGGCTACTTGCACATTCATCGATTTCTGAGAACATTTATGCACACATAAATACGATTGGTTAGCAAATTAAGGGGAAACCATAAAAGGCTTACATCTGCCATTTCTAAAATGATTTGTCTCTTTTGAAAGACGTGTACTGTATTTGTCTTGTTTGGAAAGTATATATCAAAATACTCATGGCTCTCTAATTACTGCTACAATGACATATAACATGTCAACATAAATACCACCTGATGCAAAATCAAATGGATGCTTGAGATAAAATAATTTCATGTTGTCTATATTAGTCGGTCTTTAGCACCCCCGGTTATTTCTTATGATCGGTGAAGGGGACTTAGGTCATCTCTATTCCAAGGTGTTTCCTCTACTGCACTGCAAACAGTGCAATGGCTTCTCATTGAAAAGTTTCCATCTATCATTTCACAACCGAAAGCTGAACGGGACAAGACATTGATGTTCACTCCTAAATGATGAATGAAACAGCTCACAGTATATTGCTGTGGTATAAGGCATTGCTTTGGGCATTGACATCCAATCTGGCATCTACTCACCTAATTCACAGTTTGCTCCAATATAGCCATCTGAACACACGCAGGTGTACTGTATATCATTACCCTGTGGTGGGACGCAGAGGGCACCATTCTGGCATGGGTTTGTATTGCAGATGGTGAATCCCGCACCTGATAATGATAGAAATCATCAAATCTTTATGATTCTTAAGGTAATTAGGATAAATAGGATATAAATAGGATATAAACAATTGTAAACAACCCTAAATATAAAAAAGGTTCGATTTTTTCAGTACTTTTTGAAAAGGAATTTAGTAATAATATACATTGATAAATGTGATGTGATATCAAATTCTTTTGTGTACTTTTCTTTGAAAAACACCTCATTAGTAAACAAACATGTAACAATTTAGTCACTTAGTTTAAATACACATACGTTTACTGTGAAATTCATATTTGTTTTCAGAATCTGTACCTGTCTGAGTTAAAAAAAGTAAAGTTAACATAAACGTTATTTCTTCTGTCGACGAAGCCTTTCAATATCATGAAAAAATTGTTCATATGTTAAAAGAATGTAAAGATAGGTGATTATAAAATCAATTTTACAATATTCTAACGAGCCCACTTTGCACGTATAAAGAACGAAACGTTTTTCTATTGAAACACACCCCATCTTTTCAGGACTTTACTTCCTGGAACCTCATTTACAATAAGCCAGTTCATAGTTAGCTCATGATTACCTCTTGTCAAATGACCTTTCCCATTTTTTTTTACAAATATGAACACTTTCAAAAGAAGATGTTTAATAAGCTTGAACAGTATGTCAGTGATCAAGTTTTGTAATTGTTCGTGGTATTGTCCACTTTTAGTAATTACTTGGGCTACTTTCAATTACCAACGATTGTGAACACTCACTGTAGTTACTCTTCGGAGAATGTGATGAAAGAATGTTTTAAAAGAAATATATGAATAATCAGTAAATCACAAATTCTTATGTCAGTGAACATTAAAAGCACCTTGATGGTTTATCTCAAATGACCATTTACTGCTCATGCGCAGTTACAACTGTGGAAAGGCTCACTGAACTGTCAGTATAACATTCGATCACAAGGCACCATAATGAAATAATTACAGTTCAATATAAGACATCATGTTCTCAAATCGGTACATATAAATAACTTACTTATCTCGCATCGGTCACCACTGAATGTATCACAGCACTGGCAGGTAAACATATCTAGACCGTTGATACACGTTCCATCGTTAAGACAGGGGTCACTGCTACATTCATCGATATCTGGAGGTAATAAACACAACACCAAAAGGCAAAGATAAGAGGTTGAAACATGGTTGATATTTTAGGAAGAAGGACATTCCTTTGTATTTCAGTCGGGAAGGAAGCGAAGAGAGAAATTAGAGTGGCAAACTACTGTGAACGGAGTATAAAAAAATGAATTGCGAGAAGATGTGAGGATAATGAGAAGGGTTGAATGATAAATGAAACTAGAGTGGAGAGAGAGTGAGACAAAGAGAAGGGGAGGGAGTGGAGGGAGGACGAAAATAGGGGAGGGGAGGGAAGGGGGTTGATGTATAGGAATTTTATTGCTCTCTTGAAGTGTGCTTAACTTGGGAGGTCTTGCGATATTCAGTATCTACATACATCCAAACAATTTTGGGTCGCTTTAAAGGCTAAAACAAATTTACAACTAAATAAAATTATTCATTCTAGAAACAGCTTGGGGTATGATTCACATACGATATGGGAGTTAAGTGGAATGGAGTCTAATAATAATTTCCCAAACTGTATATCAACAACAACACAAGTATGACTTTTTTTCACAGGGCCTTTCATACTTTTCCATTGCAAAATGTATAATGGACAGAAGGATATTCTTCATTGATCAGTTGAGTGCTATTCTAAGAGCCACAGGTTAAATGACATACCAATGTTACAGCGTTCTCCAGTCCACCCATCACTGCATATACATTCAAACTGGTCACCATTCTCCATACAGGTTGCACCGTTAGCACACGGATCCTCATCACACGGTCTCTCTTCAGTGATAGCTGCACAAGAGAATATATTTATAAGTTACTGATATCAAAATAAAAGGCAAAGACATTGGATTAAAAATTCGTTAATTTGGTTAATTATCATGTGGAAATAGTATTTAGCAATTAAATCTTTTATCTTTAAAAAATATTACTACCCTCGTGATTTTTAGCTGAGGCTAAAAAGTAACCAATTGATAACTAATTCAATAACTAGCGAGCCTATTACTTCATGCACTTCATATCTAATTTCTACAGAGTGAATGACAGAATTCAAGAAATTTCAAACAAAGTAACAGAAAAATACTATATTACAATTTCGAAATAAAATTAAAAACACATAATGGAATTCAAAAGGGGGATACCTTGATGCAAATGGTTCATCATTACTGGCATTTTGATTCTATGGTAACAATTTACCAACAAAGTAATGTGTTTTTCTTATCATGTGATGCTTTTGGCGATTGTAATGAAAGTTTGTAGCTTTCTGGTATAAGTACTCACGGGAAATGAGGCAAGCATCATCTACAAACCCGCGAGGACAGAGACAGGAGTAGCCATCAATCTCACTGTAACATTGGGTTCCTTCTGGGCAGGGATCACTGGCGCATGCATTCATTTCTAGATGAAAAATAGATATTTATTAGGTATTTCTTTTGAGCAATGATAGACAATGGATGTAACCCTTTAAAAAAATAAACATATGGCAGCAGGTATACTGAGGGCATATATTCACCTGCTCGTATCTCTAAAAGTCATTGTATATACGTTTTGAGCAACGCATTAATGCAGTTGACACTTTGATGAATATGCATTTTTGATTCCCTGTAGGTTGTGTATTTCTCACCACGCTTTAATAATAATAATAATTATAGATATTTATATAGCGCCATCTATCTAGAAATATACTATTCCGAGGCGTGTTGTTATTATTATTACCCCGGCTTTAGCTTGAGCTTTGTATTTTCATAAGGAACAAGCCCTTGCATTGATGACTTTGTTCCTTCTTGATATTTCTCAATGGGTATTTCTTCATACCTGAGTACCGTTAGTTTAATAGCCAGGATTGATGAAAGAGACCGCTGTTTATCTAAAAAGGGCCTCCTTTTTTGCATTACAAATTTCCTTGTATAAGGTGATGCATGAAAATAAATCTGGTGGCCGAATGAACCCGATATTCTCAGGAGGCTTGCTTTTTTTGTTGTTGAAAAAGTGCAATGCAAGTGAAGCGTGCAAAAAGATATTGTGAAAGATTTGATAGTTGACAAGAACAAATTAGATAGTTATTAAAGAAAATTCAATGCGTTGCCACCAAATTTTACACATCGATGAATATTATCATGCTGAAAGATACAACACAGTGAGAAACTACATAAATAAGATTCTCTTGAAAATTTCGAGAGAAGCCTCCAACCCCGTGCCTTCAGTACGCCAGTAAAATCAATACGCTATTTGACTCATTAGAGGGATCTGTTATCTAAAGATCACATGGAAAGGAAATGCATTGAGACAAAGACATACCGATGTAGGTTTCACATAGTGTTCCAGTGTAGTAACGATCACACAGACAATCGAATTTATTTTGACCGTTAACGCAAGAACCACCGTTTAGACATGGACTAGACGTACATTCATCAATCAGATCTACAGAAAAAATACAATAAGCATATCATTACTGATTTAAAAATAATATTATTACTTCAAGAATAATATGACTAAATAATAAACAAGTTATTATCATATTAACAACCAACTCATCTCCATGTTCACGTCATTGCATTATCCACAATCTAAGCTTCTCGAAATCACAATTAGAAGATGTCATTTAATTATACATTAGATATGGAGCTAAAAGCCCCGATGTTGGTAACATATATACAGCGTTATTAGAATATCTTGATGTAAAGTAAGCAAATAAGAAAATGTGTATTTTTTAAAGGCATTGTCTTTTAAATAGCCATCATCTTTCCAAGGAGACAAATGACTTTATATGAATCTCTGTAATACCATACATGTTATGTATGTTATGACTATTGTGTCGTATTTCATTTGTTAATTCATATGATACTTCAGTCATCACCTGCATTGTCAACAGTGACGTATTTCACCCTAAAGCCATTCTCTGTCTTGCTCCCATCCGATGTGAACAAGGTCCATACGAGGTTATCCGTCGTCAAGAAAGATGGTGGAACGTCTAACCCAGACGCGTAGATGACGCGGGAACCGAGGTCATTGATGTCCCTGCCGTTGCCTACCGATACGAAGTCGTAGTTGAGTTCGGTCGCCATGGCAGGGAAGGACACCCGGATATGGCTTCCTGGAGGTGTCTGTATCAGCCACAGACAGTACTGGTTGTTCTCGTAGTTGGCGGGGTAGTTGGGTGAGCTTAACGTCAGTTCCCCATTGGCAGGAATAGTGTAATTGCGGTTGCAATCTCCCTCTAATTAAAAAAACGTTAAATGAGTGCTATCCTTTAATCTTAATCATGAAGTGGAAGTAAGGCGGAAATACACATTAGCGTATTTACTATTTATTAGGGACATTTACTTCTGTAACCTTTGTTTATATATCTCTCTAGGCTACATATTCAATTACCGAATTATTGTAACAATAGGATTATTCATTTTTTGAGATACGATGCAAGATGTCCATCTTCCAAGTGAAACATCCATTAATTTTTAACATTTCAATCAATTGCACCATTATCAATTTGAAGTTACTGTTCAGTGACATAATGATGCAAAAATATCGAGTTGGTTGATTTATTCAAAATGGTGCACAATTCGCCAATGTATGATAAAGAGCAAAGCGAGCATTCAAACTGTCTTTCAATTAGTTATTCATATTTCTCCAAGCTTGGTTTGATCCAAAACATTACCCTAATCAGGACTTTCAATTTGACTGTTTCGCCTCGAGATATAAAGCGATGGAATGTTTATTTTCATGATAAATTTGCCCTTTTCACATCCTAGATGGTGACCATTTTATCAACCTGTGTGTCATTGTTTGAACATTGAATACTTACGCAATTCACATCTGTCGCCTCCCCATTCAATGGGGCACTGGCATATGAAACCATTGACTTCATCAATACAGGATCCTCCATTGAGGCAAGGTCCACTCGCACAGTCGTCAACATCTGTAAATTAAAAGTATCAATATGTTTGGTCATTTATGTATGATATTATTGGTACATTCAATACAACAGTTTTACAACAAGGTAGAGGGCAGGGGTTGAGAGAGGTTTTGGGGATTAAGAATCTGAAGCTATCACAAGTCACAACCTTTTCCCTCTCCATGTTTTCCTAAGTATGACCTACGGAGCTATTATTTTGTGTACCTGAATTCCATTAAATTTTATTAAATAGCTCAGTATTGACCACCCACCCTAAAAGAGGAAAAACCATAGCTTTCATTCCATGAATACCAAAGACTTTTTCAAATGGACTTTTACCTCCTTGATAGATAATAGGTTTACTATAATGTAAGAGAGTAAAATAAAATTATGTAGGAGAGATCGAAAGATCAGCTAGAAGTTTAAGTAGTACCTCAATAGATAAATTCATCATCATCATCATAATATGAATAATAAATAATTTCAATGACTTACTCTCATCACAGGTGACACCACGGAAGCCTGGGAAGCAATCACATGTATACCCGTTGACCATGTCAATACAATCGCCATTTATACACGGGCTACTGACACATTCATCAATATCTGAAATGAATAAATATAAAATCATAAAATCGCCGTTGATATTTAGGATACTACATTATAGCCTTACCCTGGTATACACACTTGGGTTACTCTTATAGTAACTTTGCCATCCAATGGCAACTGCCAGAATAAAGGGTTCTATGTAAGTTACCATTACATGGCAAAGTCACCACTTTAATAGTAACTTTTATGCAACGGGGCCCGGAACTTTTTGTACTTCTAGCCTTTTTGTAAAGTAATCTCTTGAAACAAATATGACATTGCCACTTTGGATAACGTCAACACCAGTGGTGCAATAAGCCAAGATTTTGAGGTATGGGGGTTAAGCAAAAGTGTTATATATATTATAAGGATGAGAGCAAACGAGTAATTTTTTACTCTTTTGATATACAAATCTAATTTTTATAATGCGCCTTTCAAACGCGTACTTTATTGCATGATGGCATAATACCACCTGCTATGCCAAAAAACAACAATCATTAAATTCTAAGAAACAACGATTTTTAGAATAACTGTCGCGGGGTGCTTATGAAGTCGTCTATACACTTACTGTCATCACAGAGAGTTCCTGTCCATCCTGATAAACATATACATGTGAATGAATTAACACCATCCACGCATATTCCACCGTTCTGGCAATTGTTTGGGTCACAGTCATTGATGTCTAAAAGTAAGATTGATAACATTCAGAGAATGAATTCAATATAACGAAAAGGTTAATACAGCGCATTTCTAAACAATATCATGTATAATATATCTTATTTCAGTCTTAATTTGAAACTGCCTTAACAATTTAAACACAAAATAAATCAATACATGAAGTATTTTGTAATAGGGGCATCTGGCTACTATGCTGATTATTTGAATAAAAATACATAGTTAATATCTAACAATCACACCTCGATAATAGCTATTTCAGATTCCAATAATTTTTCATTCAAGGTTTCTTCTAAAACGCGAAAGCAGTTCCTTATCAGTTTCTCTCTTGACAAGAAATCCTTCATTTTAATAACAGGAATATTCGTTATATATTTGCATTTACAAGCTGTCATTGCACATTAAAAGTGCTATACTTACTTGTTTCACATCGGGTACCAGTAAATCCCAACACACACTGGCAAGTAAATGAGTTATCACCATCAAAACAGACGCCTCCATTTAGACAAGGATCACCAGAACAATCGTCACCCTCTGGAAAAAAAATGAATAGAAATTTTGATTGCATGAATGTTAAACCATTATGTATATTGAAATTATTGGTATTATTATTGTTGGATATCCAGTCAATATGGACCGTAGCAATAATCAATTTACCGCAATGTGACAAGGAAGATGAAATCAAGAATGAGTACGATCCCTTATAATTTTTTACATCTACTTAGTCACGACCTCGGACTATTGGGTAAAAATCATACCGCCTTTACTACTGCGAGGTTGCTGAAAGCATATTGGTGTACCTTGTAGCCTCTCTTAATGATTACATTAAATTCAAAAGATAATATTTCATCATGTTTACATTCTTTTGATTAAGTTAAGGTTTATATATTTTATTCCACATGCATAGTGTAGGTGTAGGAAAGACTAATATAAGTGCGAGCACTTATTCTTTCTCAGTTAGATTACTGCAATAGTTAATATAATGTTTTGTCAGCTAGGGATAGAAGAAAACTTGAGGTTATTCAGAATCGTGCCGCTCGATTAATTTTTGGCTTTGGGTCCCGAACTCATACTACACCCCTACTTAAGGAACTCCACTGGCTACCTCTATTCCAACGTATTCAGTTTAAAGTCTGTTAACATGGAAACAAAACTCTAAATCAATTGGCACCTGAATATCTTAATAATACCATCAAATTGTACACATCCTCTCGTAATTCTCGTTCAATTACTGACACATGCAGACTTTGCATTCCCTTGTCAAAACTCTCCTCTGCCGAACAACGTTTTGGTGTAGCAGCTGCCAAGACTTGGAATGCTATCCCTCTTTCAATAAGAAATGCTTCCAGTGTTCTTGGCTTCAAATCTTCCCTTAAGACATACCCTTTTCCTCAATAATTAATTTCCGTTTTTATTTGGAATATTGTGTTAATTATTGTAAATGTTAAATTATTATTCATGCATTGTACGCGCTGTGGTACTTTTTGTTTTAGCGCCTCTAAATATCCATTATTATTATTATCATTATTACTGCTATCATTTCTGTTGCCATACAAAACAAGAATCCTATATACAAGGGGATATTTACCAGCTGCTCAGATAGCCATCTCTTCTTATAATCTTGGATACTTACCAATTTGGCAGTTTTGACCAGAGAAACCAGGAAGGCATCTGCATTGGTATCTATTCTCGAGATTGTCACAAGACCCTCCGTTCTCACAAGGCTGGCTGAAGCATTCATCAATATCTGATAAGTAATGGAATATCGTTTCAAGGCAGGTTGCAAGGAGTACAAGGTGTAATTCAAACCAATTTAAGTTGGTGGTGATTCTGCAACATTTTGACCAACGCAAATATATGCAGCTCTGATAAATGATTGAAATAATCTGAATTAAAAACTATTTTACCCACATTTACTTTCTTTAATATCATGGACTGATTTATCAGATTTTGAATATGAATGACAAAAATTCAAAAGCACCAGGCTCCTAAAAAGTTCTAAAATATCGTATTACGATTTCGAAAGTTGAGACGTCATACTTAAAAAGAAAATGCCCTTGTAACTCCTGCGTTTGCGAATCTCTTGGATTACGAAACTAACATTACTATATGTTGCTAATTATTATTGAAAATATTGTCTTGCGATTTCCTTAGAAATTTACGATCCCATATACGTGGCATAATTCTGGCATGACTTGTTTTTTTAATTATTGCTTATATGAGGAGTGTTAAAGTGAAGTAAGAATGGAAAAGAATATGGTTCGGAGATACAAGAAAGTTTACGACTTTAAAGAATCGTCTTATATTGATCAAAATCATTTCGAAAAAAATATAGGTAGGAATATAGATTTATTGTAGATAAACGTACCTTCATCGCAAAGAACACCAGTCCACCCAGGTCTACAAGAGCACGTGTATCCATCAATACCATCTACGCATTCTCCATTCACACATGGACTGCTAGCACATTCATCAATGTCTAAAGGATGTAAAAAAAAATTGTGACTCGTTAAACACCAATAGATCAACGATGGTGTAGAAATAATCTAATGATATTTTGCTTCTATATAGCACTTAATGAATCGGAACCTCGTCCCTAAGCGCTTTGCAGATATATCATTACCCCGTCCCAGTCATCGGAACATGACATGCACGCACACGAGAATAGAATGATACACATGTTTTTATTTCTTTTTAATTTGAGTGACTCTAAATAGCAAACGGGGTTTCTCGTTATTTCATCGAATTAAACGGACAGAGTAATAGGCGTGTTAGCAGGCTATATATATATATATCAGGGAGAGAAAATACAAAAGAGAGAAAACTGAAAACAGTGTATTTCTACTTACTAATTTGACAACGAGTGCCGATAAACCCTGCTGCGCAGATGCACAGATACATGTTAATTCTATCATCACAAGTAGCTCCATTCAGACAAGGATTGCTGGAGCATTCATCGACATCTGGATGAGAACAAGAACATTAATGACATGTATAGAAATTAACATTTTATAATCACCACCTACACCACCGCAATCATCATAATTATCGTCACCATCATCATCATCGTCATATTTTTTTCTTCTTTTTTCTCCTTCATCTTGAAAGAAGACTGTCAACTTGATAACAGGAACGACCCGAAGATTTTTTCAAAAGAGGAAGCAGGCTGCCTGTAGTTGACTTATTGTTTCTTCCAAATTCGAGAAAAGTTGCAACAACTTTGCATGTGTGAAAACCAAGCACCCTCCCACCAATACCCCTCTTGCTCCTTTTCCCACTTGATTGTTCCCTTTCTGACCTGAAAATTTTGATAGGTACTCTCCATCCTATGGTCTCACTCCTGAATCTAACAACATGGGAATCTTACCTATTTGACATTGAGATCCAGTCCAACCTGAAGCACAGAAGCAGGTATATCCTCCAATTACATCCTGACAAGTTCCTCCGTTTTGACAAGGGTCACTCTCACATTCATTAACCGCTGTACATGTGTTTTAAACAAAACATTTTATTTTACTTTGTGCTAAGGTGGCAGGATCATTACAATTTACTCTTAGAGAAATCATTTAAATGATGATATAAAACAAGAACCTCAGAATTCACTTAACTTAAAACAAAACTTCCAAATTACATGTATGTGTCATCAAAAAGGAAACTTTATCCAGACAAAGATAAATAGGCACACATAACATATGGAATAAACGACAACAAATGTATAACACTCAACGTGCTCTGTAATGACATTTTTTCTGCTACATTTATCATGACTTTTTATACCAAAGATTATTCAAAATAATTTTAAACAATGATATTGAGAAATTATGAAAGAGATGATTGATAACAAGAAAAAAAACCCTGATATTTGAAAACATAATACATATCAATCTTTGCAATGAATGATAATTTTCTGCATTTCTATCCTGATGCTATTTGCTAATGATTTACCTAACTAGACATGCAAGACATGTATGATTAGGACTTACATAATTCGCATCTTTGACCAGTCCAGATTGCAGTACAATCACACGTGTATTCATTTTGCCCGTTGATACAGGTTCCACCGTTCTGACACGGTAGGCTGTGACATTCGTTGAAATCTGTATTTAAAAGAATAAACGTCACTCGTCTCATAACTTGGGCAGAAATATAAAGGAACAATGGTGAGAAGAGCATGCACCAATAAAAGTAAAAAATTACAGCGTGTCATTTATAGGGTACAGTTGTTCTCTTTCTCTTTTCAACCAGATCAATAATACTTTCGAGTATAATCGATAATTGAGCTCATTTTTCAACAAATGCCTAGCCTAGTGAATCGATCAAGATTTCTTATTTTGGTGTGGAGTATTTGATGAAAATTATTCAATGTATAAAAAAGAAGGATAGCTGATAAAGGATCAACTCTTAATATTCTTCTTCCATATGAAATGTACTTTTACGATATATTAAACTATTAAAACTGTGGATCTATCCACAAGCCCTCAACACAACTTATCCCGTCCGGTTTACCGTGTTTTAAATCATTTCACTCGCAGGACATAATTGTTTTGGTAAATCGTTTTTAGTTATCAGAGGTAGGGAATTATTGGTGTAAGAAGTATATTTGGAAATGTATACAAGCAAATCTACTCCCATTTGGGCTATTTCATAAACTGTATTAAAAATTTGGTCCCGAACGTATCCACCAGGCAAGTGCCTCGAAAGTATATCCCTCAGTATTCTATTTTGTTATTATAGTGTACTGAGATCCCAACTTTTACTCTACCAAGGCCCCGGAACACAAATATTTGTGCTTGATCTTAGGACTGACTGCACTGATCGTCGTGTGCAATCAGGCGTTTAGCGATCAATCACTAGGGTTTGTGTTACAAGCCCCCAGTAGGCATCCGAGCACCACAAAACTTGTTTATGCTGTTACCCATTTCACATGTTGTTCCTTCCCATCCTGGTGCACACTGGCATGAGAAGGCGTTGTCTCCTTCAATACACGTCCCACCGTTTGCACAAGGGTCACTTGCACATTCACTCAAACCTTGGATGAACAAAAAGTAGAGAAAGCACAATGATCTCACAATAATAAAGAAATATTAATGGCATGACATTTCAAGTATTAATCGACGAAACGACTGTCAAATCAGCCTTTTTTTATTCACATGGATGCTAACAGATGGTAGGCCCTTTTGGAATTGTGACATGAATTCTCTTGTTTTTTCCGCGCATCATTATTGTGCTTTGTGTTGGATTTTTATTTTAGTTCTACCAATCAATCAATATTATTATTATTTGGTTGAGGGATGTGGGTCGGGGCATTTTTGTCATTTTCGTATAATTACTTCATCCCCTGCTCTTAATATGTATCTTAAATTATAGTATTCTGCAGTTGTGATATATGAATATAATTTGTTTGTGGGGGCAGGGTACATTATTTCTAATACTCCGAAATGTTGCACTCGATACGAAATCAAGTGAGGTATTCGAAAAATTATTCACCTAAAGAGAGAATTTTTAAAAAATCAGAAGATGGCAAAAACAAAGATAATAGTGGAATCAATTTTCTGTATGCCATAAAAAATAGGCACAAAATATGGAATAATAGTATATGTAACAAAGGCAGTCACGTCTCTGAGGGCTTATAGAGGGAACAAGTATTGTGTATTCTTTGTTTCTTTATTTGCATTTGTTTTAATTCCCGATGAAACTTTGCAACAATAGGATGATAAAATTCTTAAGGAAACTTACTTGTTTCACATCGTGATCCAGTCCAATCTACAGTACATGTGCAGGTAAACGCGTTAACTTGATCCTTACAAGTTCCGCCATTTAGACAAGGATTGCTAGCACACTCATCGATTTCTGAAAGTGATATCAATCGAAATATGAGAATCTACACGAACAAAGGTTCTGTCTAAAAAGGTACTCTTGGAATGAGGGAGGTCCAAAAGTATTTGCTTTTCACAATAATTGGTCGAAACTTTAGAATGTAGCTGAGAGTTGTTTAACACGCCACTGTTTTTAGGAGGATGTAGGGCGCAAAATCCAAAAGTAATTCACGATAGTTTGTAGACCTATGTCTAAATCATTTTGTCGATCAGATTTTAAAAATTTACCCTTTTTGGTGTAAGCTTTTAAGGTGAATTATTTTTTTCAAAATATTCCTTGACTCACCAGTCTGGCAGTGGTCCCCGATGAAACCCGGGAGACATTGGCATTGGTAGCCATTGACCTGGTCGAAACATCGAGCATTGTTCTGGCATGGGTTACTGAGACATTCATTGATATCTGAAAAATAGAATCAAGAAACATTGGGAGAAAATGTGTTATTCTGCAAGGAGAATATGTGTAGCGAAAAAAGAGAAATATTTCAACACTTTTGTATTTTCTTTTATTATTGAATACTCGAGAAACAAAGAAAGGAGAGTATAATTATGGTGGCCATAATTGTAATATAATTTTCATACCTACATCGACTTTAACATAACATGAAATGATGTGAAATGATGAATACGACGATTATTATCAGGGTGTTGATAAAGATAATATAGGAGATAGTGACGATGATGGCAATGCTTATGACATTAAATGTGCTCATGATGGCATTGGTGATGACGAAGATAATGATAATGATGATGGTGGTGGTGGTGATAGTGGTGGTGATAATGATAATGATGATGATGATATTGACGACGATGGAGATGATGATGTCCCCATTTTCTTTCTATATCTCACCTCCACTACAGGTCTTTCCTGTGTAGCCTGGTGCACAGTTACAACTGAAGTTTGCCACAAGATCGATGCAGTTAGCACCATTGCGACAAGGGTTATTCTTGCATTCATCGATCTCCACACTGCAATCAAACTCAGTATAACCCGGTGCGCAATCACAGTTGAAGTATGTCGCTCTGTTGATACAGTTTCCGTTGTTAACACACGGCTGAGGTGAGCATTGGTCGATTGCTGTAGAAAATTGAAGATATGAATGTGATAATTATGATCACTGAATCATCGCTTACAAAAGAAATCCGGTTTTGGTTCTAGATAGTGAACGCAATGTAGGTTTTTATCATAATTAAAAGCATATGTTTGTACAGAACATCTGAAAATAGGCATTAAAATGGTTATGCATGTGAAGTGAATAAGTACAGATTAAAGGCAAACACGTAAATAAGAGAGGAAATATCTGGTAAGGGCTAACAACTCCATTTGATTTCTAACTCGTTGTTCCGACTTCGCTATTATTCATATAATACAATTGTATACATTTCATATAAATATTCAATCTTATATATTCAGACTCGTATTCATGCTTCTCTACCTATTGCATAAACGGTTTGGTTATGATTTAGATACTACTCAAGAACATAGTCGGGAAAATTTAGCTTCTTTAGCCTCGAATGTAGATTTAGGTAAACTGTCAAAGTATAAACACGATAAGAGATATGTTGAGATATTGATATTTAACATAACAAAATTTCATTGATCAGGAGGCAGTGTTGTAGTGCCTTGATGCTCGGCCTTGGCCTTAAGGCGCCTTAAGGCCTATTTTTTCAAAGCCTTGGCCTTGAACATTCAAGCCTTGGCCTTGAGAGGGCCTTGGCCTTGGCCTTGAGGATTTTGAGCCTTGAAATTTCAAGGCATTTTCAAGGCATTTTCAAGGCTTTTTCAAGGCATTTTGTATTTTGTACTTTCATTTGTTTTATAAAAGTAATTATAAATGTTTCAATTGTTCTGTATATCTAATGACACTAAATACTACCAGTCAGCAGCAGCAGAAGCAGTAAGTGTACTTAGCAGTGCCATCAATTGCAATTATCATCACATAATTATGTAACAAAGAGAAGTGATGAAAATTAATATTTTTATTGGTAATATGATGTAATCATGACTAATAAGGATAATGACAATATCAACAATAATGATAACAATTATGATTAGGATTATAGTCAGTGGCGTAACTACAGGGGGGCACGTCCCCCCCCCCCCCATCAGCTGACTAAAAAAGGAGGAAAAGAGGGAGAAATGAAGAGAAACATAGTGGGAAAGAAGACATTATAATGTTATAATTATGTTATGTTACATTACATAAGAAACATTTTTTTCATATAAATGAAACATAATTGGCTCAGGACATATATGTCTTCATTGTTCCTGGTTCTCCCATTGTCTTTTTACCGAGATATATAATCCTGTTATACTAAAACCTCCCGTTTTCAAGTCAATATACACCAAACTACCAAATATATTTCCTCGCACTTCAAGTTATTCTTTTACATGTACAATAGTATGCTTCTTTTTCATGAATACTTTAAGTGATTGTCCCATTTTAAGGTCTTAATATAAAACATTTCCTGTCCGTGCTTACATTCGCAGTAGTGGATTGGTGAAAGATGTCTGCTCTCCATCAATTCCTAGAATGAGTCCTTAAAATGTCCCTTTTTCTGTTTTCTGATCTAAATATCAAAAATTTTCAGCTCGCGCTTCGCGCTCGCATCATTTGGTTAGTGAACTACGTAAGGTCTTCTTGAATTCCTACAAACAAGCCTTAAAATGCCCCTCTTCAGGTCCGAATTTCCTAAATTTTCAGCTTGCGCTTCGCGCTCGCAAGATTTGATTAGTGAGATGGGTATGTTAATCATGATTACAAGTGCTTTATGTGCATGTAATTCTAACAAAATCAGCAAGCGTTTATTGGCACTCCCATTAAATGACTATGGTGAGATGTGTATAATCTTAATAGATAAAAGATTCCTAAAATATAATCCTTAAAATCTTCCTGTTTGGGGTCAATATTTACAAAAATTTCAGTTCGCGCTTCGCGCTCGCATTATTTAGCGAGACAGGTACGTATCATGATTACAAAAGATTGATTGTAATGTCCCTTTTTAGGTTTGAATATCAAAACTTTTAAGCTCGCACTTCGCGCTCGCAATAATTGACTAGTGAGATACATGTCCGTTTATTGGCACTGTCCTTATAAAAATATCTCTATTAGGTCAGTATACCTGGCAACTGGACGCGCTTCGCGAGCTCACCAGGCAGTTCCAAGTTTTTGCTGGTGTCCCCCAATGCCGTGACCCACGGTACGCCACTGATTATAGTGATTTTATGACAGGAATAATTCTGACAGATCTGACTGCAATTTTGAGAACAATTTTCATACTTTAAAAATAGCTTACTGTAAAGAATGATAACAAGGTTGATTTCTATTCCATTAGGTTTTCCTTGTATTATTTTCTTTGACCAACAAACTTCAATTTCGTCATTTCCAAATGGGCTATGGCATCAATGGCATGATGAGCCAAAAAGTTTTTGAGGGACCAAGCATGGCATACAGAGCAAAATTTTAGGTTTCAAAATCAACAATTTTTGGATTGTGCTTGCATAAATTATTGTTAAGTAAGGTTCGCATTCAATTTACACAAAAAAAAATGCCTAGAATGTCTAGTTTTTAGGTCGGAATATTACAAATTTTTGAGCTCGCGCTTTGCGCTCGCATTATTTGATTAGTGAGTTATGTATCCTATTTATGAGTCACCAAATGCAGTCCAGAACAGCTTCCTTTTGTGGTCAGTAAAAATTTCAGCTCGTGTTTAGTGCTCGCGTTAATTTGTTTAGTAAGATGCACACCTTTTTCATGATTACAAAAACAGCTCGAAATATTTAAATTTCATTTCTTATTACATCTTATTACAACATCTCGCAAGGATGCCCTTTTATCAGTGATTAGCACCATAATTGACCCAAAATCGAGTTTTACAACTTCAAAATTGATTTTTTTTTCAAAACCACTTGCTCGCTATGCTTTCTATAGCGGGAAATTAAAGCCTAAATCAAAATATCTGTCTTATCAATTAGAAATCACTTAAAAAAGCTTTGCTGAACTGCACCAAAATTCTCATTTTGACTTTGTAAGTGCATTTTTTGCTTTGACCTCCCCCCCTAAAAAAAAAACACATTCTGCCTCCCCTGTACCAGGTAGAGGAGAAAGACATATGTTGAGAATGGGCATGCGAGGATCAGATCACCTTGGTAACAATAATTATTGCAATGTGAATCGCCTAGAACAATAATTAAATGTTTTTATGTCTAAATCTACATCATGAAATTATTTTCGTTTTAAATGTACAAGGGTCAAAAATTTTGCTCGCTCACACCTTTCATACATTTGGTCCTGTGTGTCATGTATGCCGCCTAAGCATTGTTGTCTAATTTTTTCCATATATTGTACAATTGAAATGCCTTGGCCTTGGCCTTGAGGTTTTCAGGCCTTGGCCTTGGCCTTGAGTTTCCATGCCTTGGCCTCAGCCTTGGTTATTGAAGCCTTGGCCTTGGGTATTAAAGCCTTGGCCTTGGCCTTGGAGGTTTGAGCCTTGACTACAACACTGTCAGGAGGAAGGTTTTTTTCTGGACATTAGCCTCCAAACAACTACCATAAATAATTACAAAATGGCAATATGATCTCCAATCTGCTGATTTCCCCCTTTTTACAAAGATAATACTTACGACTCTCGCAGTTGACACCAGTGAAACCGGAAGCACAAATACATTCATATCTATTCACTCCATCTACACAGAATCCATTGTTCTGACAGGGGAACGATGCACATTCGTTGATACCTAGAAAGTAAAATGTAACAAATACAAGGTTTTCTATAATCAAGAAAAAACCAGTAAATGATAACTAACAGACCAACCAATACTTCTTGGCGACCCAGATATATGGCGCTATGCAAATGCTGTGCATCATCATCATCATCAATACTTTGATTTAGGACATGAAAGTTTTCATAAATAAACTGGATTTTAAATTCATAAGAATTTGTTTTTCCAGATATGAATAAAATTTTCCCTATTACAGTCCACTAAAACACCTTGTTAAAACAATACCTCTTTATTTATAACGCACTGTGTAATCATTAATTTATAATGCGATTAATAGTGCACATTGACATGCTTGACATTCATCTGAAATGATGAATAGTCCTCATGAAAAGCGGTCCTTGGGTCATAACTTCTTTATTTATGGATCGCGGTCGGTATGTCTCCGTGAATAGTAAACTAGTTCTAATAAATGACTATCGGCCCTGAAGGTGTGGGGAATTACATAGAAGAAGGGAGAGCTAATACTTACTGACATCACATCGTTGACCTGTCCACCCGTCTGTGCACGTACACGTGAACCCGTTCACTTCATCGAAACAAGTTCCTCCATTGTTACACGGGCTTCCCAAACAGTCATTTGTATCTGGGAATGAAAACAAGAAAAGGTACATGTATAAGAGAACGTCCGAATAGCTAAAATTGTATTTTATGCTTCAAAGAATTCTCTGTTAGCGAACATATATCTTTATAGGTAGGATCTTAAAAAAATCATGGAGACCTGCAATTCAGCTTCAACGTCAAAGTATATACGTTGTACAGTTCTTAAATTATGTGCCAATCGGATCTAACTTTGATAAGGAAAATATTACAAATGATCAGAGCAGGTACGTCCTTATGATTTTTTTTCTTTTTCAAAGAAAGTCTTTATTCAATATTTCTCCACAACGCATATAAACAAATGCAAAATGTATGTGATATATCAAATTCAATATCATACATATACACAATACATAATTTAAATAAGCTCGATGTACGTCCTTATGATCATGATGATGATCGAAATGAAGATCTATAACTACTACACGAAAAGTATCTTGGGTTTTTTCCATGTAGGTATATACTTACTAATATCACAGTTTTCTCCTTCCCATCCTAACACACAAGCACAAGTGTAATATGTAAGGAAATTGGTACATGTTCCAGAGTTCTGGCAAGGGTTGGTTGCGCACTTGTCCATTTCTGCCCATATGAATAAAATTCAGAGATATCTAGTTAGAAATGTAGTAAGAGTTCCTGAAAATAAGAAATCATAATCAAAACACAGTTTGATACAAATATTTGAAGAAATAAACATTTATCAGTAAACGATTACATCAATGTCAATATATCTTAATATATCTGTGCACTGCAAATGCAAATTGATTCATTTATATTTGCATGTGGATCAATTGGTTTCGTTATATATAAAATATAGTGTTCTTTTATAACACATGGCGACTTGCATGTGACCCTCTGCAAAAAATTGTACGAAGTTGTAATTGGAGATTTGTACGAAGTTGTAAATGAAATTGTACACCTATGGTTTATTACTTCTTTTGTCTTCGTTTTGATTGATAAATTGATTTCATTTGCACAAATATCATTAAATGAGTAACACAAATTAAAGATAAAATGTGTGTGAAAATATTTCCTTTTTAAATCTGGCTTCATAGATTCAAACAGATATCACATGATCATAATGGACCAATGATTTTCTTACCATTCTCACAGACTCGACCTTCATAGCCTGGTTCACATGTGCATGAGAAGTCATCAACCAAATTATTACAACGACCACGTCCACTGCACAACTGACCTTCACACTCATTGATATCTGTAAAAGAGGAAAAAGATCATGATTATGAATGGTCTTTCCTCATTTGCCATAACATCTTGCTCATGGAATGGACAGCACATTCAGAAAGAGCCCAAGGACAGTCAAAACTTGTCAAAAAAAGTTTTTAAAAACTAACCAGAATATACAAGTAACCGATTTCATCGATTTAGATAATCAAACAGATCAAATCAAATCAATTATTCACTGCGCAAATTATAATAGACTTGTTGGCATTGTAACATTCAATATCTTATTTTCCTCTCCACGTAAACTGTATGATACTATAATAATATAGTACGGAAAACCTTTTTTCAACAATGATAATGCATTTTTCTGTACACGTCAACAATATATACTAAAGTGGCTTGCAGATACAGACATTCATGATGGTTTATATAAATACTAGTATCTAAGTCTTCTGAAATCAAAGATATAGAAATAACAAAAGACAGAGTGTACCAGAACATAAGTGGTAAGTAAACATTTTAAAGAGGGAAAATATCGAACTTACCCTCGGCACAATTAGTTCCGGTATAACCAGGGGCACATATGCATGTGTACATATTACCCCCACTGACGCAGGTCGCGTTATTCAAACATGGTTTCGATAGGCACTCGTTGATATCTGTTGAGAATGGAACATAAATCAACACAAGATAAAACAAATCATCGCATATACATTAAGATAGGCCTACAGAAATAAAAACAAGAGTTTTCTTAGAATTAACACTTGCAAGTTTGCTATTCTTAAATCGGCATGTTCTGGAAAACTAATTTTATAATTGCACGTGTTTATTATATTATTCTTGCTGTTTAGAACTGTTATAAGATCATGATCTTATTCGCTATCGATTGTGTTTGAAAGATCATTTTAGGAGGTGTAACACGAATGAATTTGTTTTTCCAATACACAAATATCTATTCCAAAGCCTCATATATAAGAAGGGGCGGTGGAGAAATTTTACGACGTATTTCAAATCAATTAAATTACCCCTACCTATATCGGTAAAAGATAAAGGATATTACCAACGCAATGTCGAGAACATTTACGTTTCATTTTTACCTCTGTGATGACCCACCCGAAATAATCTAGCTCATAACAAGTTTTAAGTGACCTTTGGAGGAAAAGGGTTTAAAAATTCATTCAAAAACATATTTGAAAGCACCAATAAGTAAAGTAACGATTCTTACCAATCTGGCAGAATGTACCGGACCATCCGGGTTGGCAGAAACATTCGAAGGCAAAGTTTGGTTGGTCTATACATATTCCTGCATTCTGGCATGGTGAACTTGCACATTCATCAAGATCTAGAAGAAAAAAAAAAGAAATAAGTTTTCCACCTAATCTTAAGACGTAGAGTGGCAATGATATATAAATAGGAGCATTTTTAACGCAAAAATGAGGAATCGTCAGACGCAATAACCTTAAGGGTGATGAACTTATTGGTATATAACAATCAACTAAATACAGGGAGACTAAAATATTTCGATCTCGCATATGGCTAGTCGACGATTCCTCTATGCTGCTTTCACATTTAGTCACAACTGCATTGAAAAACAATATTTGATTTTTTTTTAATACAATTTAGGTACAATCTGTGATTATGGTCAACAAGTCCATTGGAAATAAAATGCAAGGAAAATGATTCCAGTTTATGTGGCGCCTGTCATTGTTGCAATTGTAAAATAGAACAATTTAATCATCTTGGTATCTGATTATTCCTCCAGTCTCAAATCAACGTTATAGTGTAAACGTAAACTCTATATTAAAGTTGTGTTATGCCTATTCTGATGTCATTTTTTACATTCTTATCTTTTTATTCCTTGTTTATCAAAATGTAAAATATCGACGTTTGATATATAGCTTTTCTTTTACTGAGTGAAGCAATAGCATTAACTTAGATCCGTATCAATATTTGTCGCTTAAGTGAGGGTTTGTTTTAAGTGTGCAAAATTTATTACAAATAAGATCGAAATGGATAAGATGGATAAGACATATATAGTTGAATCCACTCGAGATTCTTCCTTTTCCTTTTGAAGTACACACTAGAATATGTAATTATCGTGACAATAGCCTTACCAGTTTCACAGATATTTCCTGCCCATCCTGGCATGCAGTTGCATGTGAACATGTTGATGCCATTAATGCATGAGCCACCATTTAAGCAAGGATCGCTTAGACATTCGTTGATTTCTGAAATTCAAGGGTAAATATGTATGCAAAATATAGGTTAGATTTGCTTAAGAGATATAGACACTGTATATCGTGGATTAAAGAATGAGAGACAGAGAGATGATACAGAAAAAAGAAAGCTGATGAAAAAGATATTAAGGCCAAAATGGTGTAAGGAAAAGAAGTAAACCTATGTGCGGAAATTATATGGAGAAATAAAAGGAAAATTACTTGTTTGTATTATTTTAATCCATGACAAATTTTCCAATCGATCAAACAGAATACTTCTCCAGTTACATAATTTTTATTCATTTGTATTCTTTTGATGCAGCTTTTTTAACAGCATTATACTTTAATATTCAATAAAGTTTCAAATGTCTGGAACCGCTTTATAAAGGAGTTGGAAGGTAATCAGACTAAGCACGTCTTTACAACAACTTGAACTTGTTCTCAGGTAATATATCCGATTCTAAACCATCCAAAATAATATCAGCTAAAGTTAATGTAGGCCACCATAATGGTATTAGATTGAAATCGTTATTTGAAAGTAGCATTTGAAATAGAATGTAATATTTCTCAAAATATGATGAGGTCTTTAGAAAATTTTATTCCTAATCTCAAAACATTACAAACACCAGACAGCCTTGGTCCAACATACCCTGTTCGCAGTTAGTACCCGTATATCCTGCTCTGCACGCACATAAATAGCCGAGATGCTGGTCGAGGCAAGAAGCACCGTTTTGACACGGATTTGATGCACACTCATTAATTGCTGCAAGAGGGTGAAATATCAGAATCAGTATTTTTATGACCATCTGAAATACATTTGCCTATTCTTTCTGTCTGCATAATGTTATTCTTGTGTTAATGCAATGAGTTAGTAATTGATTTTGCCATCTTCCGGCGTTATTTGTTTTGACATTCACCTTCTTCTCCAAACAATTCTTATCAGTACCATTGATTAATAGTTCGTTTTTTACCTTTTGATCGAGCTTCATATAAGTAGAAAAAAGTCGTGTTTCGAATGGTAATACAAAGTGTTTAGAGATGGAGGTCATTGAATATCGAAGTACTTAGACGAACAGGACATACAGTGGATCACGACAAAAACGGTCATGAATAGGTTTATGGAACGAGATACACGTATCATGTAAATGCGTATGTCATATTGAACTGAAATATGCTTAGATAAAGGAGCAAGGATTTAGAAAATCGACAACACGTCAAACCTAATCTCTTTGCTAGCCATTGGAGCGTTGTGGCCCAGTGAATTAGTCTCCGGACTCTGAAACAGAGGGTCGTGAGTTCGAATCCCAGCCATGGCGTAATATCCTTCAGCAAGAAACTTATCCACAATGTGCTGCACTCAACCCCGGTGAGGTAAATGGGTACCGGTATATAGGAAGTAATTCCTCAAGAAGCTGTGTACGCTGTGAACGCCTAGCTTAGCCGGGTAATATAGCAGCGCCTTGAGCACCTAACAAGGTGGAGATGTGCGCAATATAAATACCCTATATTATTGTTATTGCACATATAAGATATAATTGGCTTACATGTTTCGCATCTTGTTCCGGTCCAGCCAGGCAGACAGATACACTCAAACGCATTGGTGAGATCCTGACAAACACCATTGTTCAGGCATGTATTAGGCTGACAGTCAGGTGTATCTAAAATGAAGGAAAACAAACTCATGATATTGACATTAGAGAGTTGTCGTTCGAGATCGTTTGAAAGACGTTTGTCCCGTGATGTTTTTACTAAAGAGTTTGGTCCTGGATTAACTGTCGAGGGGTAATTTTTTTACAAGTGGTTGTCTAAGAAGTATCTTCTAAAGGACAATTTTTTGTATTAAGAAGTTTTTATTTGTCATCAACTTCAATTCATACATGTCATATATAAAATAGAATACATACATCAAATGCAATATATCTTTACAAATTAATATATGAATACATAGTAAACTCATTTAGTTTTACACTTTACATTTTCTCTTTTTTCCTTCAGTGTTACAATAAAACGTAATAAACTCAACGTATTCATTTTTTTTTCTAGTGTCAAAATAAACACAGCCTGACAGAGTTTCCAAATTCACAAAACCAATCATTAATACAACCTAGTCGAATTGAAGCCATTAACAAGGATTTTAATATAATTTTAATTCTGTTATGGATCTGTTAGCTAGATCATCATCGATGGTAGAAAGACCAGATGGTAGTTGTTCTAATGGATGGTTGTCATAGGGTATATGCGTATTTTATTATAATACTGAAGATAATCATAAATAATAATAACAATAATAATAATGGGCATTTATACAAACCGATCTATCTAGAAATTTTCTATTCCGAGGCCCACAAAAAAGAAAGAATTAGAAAGTTTGGACGAGTGTCAAAGTGCCAATAACTAATACTGTTAAAACAGACAAGACTTCAGTCGAGATTTGAAGGTCTCCAGTGATGGTATAATTCTTATATTCAACGTCAGATTATTCCAGAGAGAAGATGCTGAGGCAGAGAAAGCTCGCACACCATATGCTACACGTGTCTTGGGAGTCTTAAGAAGTTGTTGGTGTGATGATTTTAGGCGGGCTACGAGCTGGTGTATCCCAGGGGTGGCAAATGGTAAGGGGGATAGCAATCTGGCTACTGGAACATGCATTTTACAAGACCAGCCGAATTTTGAAAGTGAAAGCGAACTGATTTTTACGCGATGGGAACTGTATTTGGTTAAACCAAGAACATCATTAAATCTATCACTGTAAATTCAGGAGAGCAATGTGCGTATAATATTGTTATTTGGATTGAAAAGAAATTAATTACTTCGCTAGGCTACCTTGGTGGAGGTGGATTCTCTAGCCAACTCAGACGTAGCGTTCAAGCCCAGGAGAAAAACTGTCTACTTAAGGTTTGAAACAGAGTTCGTATTCAGATTTTTTTTTAAATTATCTTGGGGGAAAGAAAACGAGTGACCGCTTACCACTTTCACATCGTTCTCCTTGATACCCGACAGGGCATGTGCATCTGAAACTATTCACTTCGTCAGTACACGTTCCTCCATTAAAGCAGGGATTGGAGGCGCACTCATTGATGTCTTCAAAGGAAAGGAATTCACATGATGATACCAGTTAAATGGATTACAGTTTACATTATACGGATCCCGCAACGTCACTCAAGATACATGTAGAGCTACCACATGAGGGGGGGGGGGGCAAGAGGCCTCCCTATCACCTCATTTACATACGACATTAAAATGGTAAAAATGAGAACTGAGAATTTAGTAGTAAAAAAGAACCCATCTGAAGAAATGAATATTATGTTTTTCTTTTTCATTGAGAAAAAGCGCAAATAGATATTTATCAATCCTCCCCCCCCCCCTCTATTAGACACTGGCATTTTAAAGGCCAATTCAAGTTCTAAAGAAACAAACCCACCAAAATTAATGACATGAATTATTAGAATGAACGGGTTAGAAAACGTTTAACAGAGTAATGAGCTCCTAGGAGCAATAATAATATTTATGATCTACTACTTAAAAATGGCATGCGACTACAAATCTAACAAAGACTAAGTCATTTGGCAACACTTTAATGTAAAAAAAAACACACAAACAAACAGAGACATAATATGTATGCATATTCACCTATTCCACAGTTTGTTCCTTCAAATCCTTCCTGGCAATTACAGGTATAGAAGTTAACACCATCGACACAGGTTCCGAGATTCAAACACGGGTTTGAAGAGCACTCATCAATATCTGTTGAGTTAGATATGCATTATGTAGACAAAAAATAGCTCACTTTGACGTAATAGTAAAATCCTTCATAAAATCATAAAAATACCATGTAATGTTCTTTTAATGCGTTGGGGTCACAGGTCTAAGCGTATTTTGTTTTCAGTCCGTTATCATCTAGGGTTTTAGATGAACAGATTTTAGAATCGATCACAAAGCGATTATTGCATATTATCTAACTTTATTTTTTTCCGAAGTCTATTTGCGACTACAAATCTAACAAACACTGAGTCATTTGGCAACACTTTCATGTAAAAAAAACACACACAAACAAACAGAGACATAATATGTATGCATATTCACCTATTCCACAGACAACTAATCTTAAGTATACCGAATAATAGACATATGACTTCCAACTGAATTTTAAACAACAATAATATGGCACTTACCGACTTCGCAGTTAACCCCTGTATATCCTGGTCGGCACATACACGTGTACATGTTTAGACCATTTACACAGGTTCCACCATTCTGACATGGATTGAACCCACCACTTGATAGACATTCGTTGATATCTGCAAAGGAGATGTTGGATCAAAAGTAGACACAGGCAAATTAATAACAAGAACATAGAAGGTAGGATGGCGTTTTATCTAATAAGACTTCTCTGAGATTGGGGAAAGCAACATTATATTTATTTAAATCAGCAATGATAATTAACCTAGGACAGGGTTGGGGCGTATGGTCTCTCCCCTACCCCCTTCCTCTAAATAAACGTCTATTTAAACATGATCTGTAAGCATACGAGGCAATTTCTTTTTCGTCAGATTTTCCCATAGGATCGCCACCGATCGAAGAATTGAAGTTATGATCACGCAGTCTTGGTGTAGGCAAGAGACGTCCAGAAGGTAAGGGAAATGATTTAAACTAATCCTTGAAATATAACGACCCACCGCAGGCATAGCTTTGGACCTTTTTTTAACCGAATCTTATAGGTGTGTATGATGATTGTAACTGTAAGGGCTAGAATGATCTTTTAGAATAATATATCATTGTTTCATCCCGTGAATAACGGTTCAGTCAAAAGTCCACGATCCGATTTCTGAACTAGGTATACGGACCTTATCAATTAATTCAGATTCTCTGACAACTTACCAATGTCACAGTTGACACCAGTCCACCCTGGGTTGCACACACAGGAGTAGCTATTGACATCATCCAAGCAGCGACCATTGACACAAGGATCAGATGCACACTCGCTGATTTCTGAGATAAATAGAGATCAATGAATGCAATTAGGCTTCAAGTTCAAGTTTATTTCAGCCAATCAAAACAAGAGACATATTACACAGTTAAAAAGTGAGAATACATGATAGGTTTGGGACGCCATAGAAACAGAGCTTGTGAGAGGGGCCCCTTACATAGAGCATTACAGCAAGAATGAGATGAAAAATATATACAAGGATAATCTAGGGAGTAAATAAGAAAAATACATACATCTTGGTCATTTTTTAAAGGTGAATAGGTTACAAATGCTCTTTATTTTTTTAATTATTTTGAAGAAAATAGCATGTGAAAGCTACGATGAACATAAGAATTCATTTTTAATCACCCGAGATAATCCACTGATTCTTCAATCATGCTTATTGCCAAAAATTATTTTACAAAAATATCTTGCCAAAAGTCTAGCATTATACACAGATGATATAATTATACCACGTTGCCATATCGCACAGAGGTAAATTTACCCCGTACAGAAGCGGATGTAGGACTTGATATCATGACAAGCAAGGAGAGTAAATTGTGGATGAATTTCGCTGGCAATTTATTTGAATAACCAAGAAAACAAAAACAGAGTTTCCTCTCCCCTTACTACAAACACGATTCCACACACAAAAAAAAATCTGAAAAGCAGAAAATGTGTAGGAAATTAGTAATTTATTAAAATGAGGGAGACATTTCATCATATTAAAAAAACATAATTAATGCAAACTTTGGTGAGTGGACATGTCGTTTTCCCTGGATCTGCGCTTTTCCATGAGTAACCCAACATGGCAGTTACACTGATACTTACCAGTACTGCAGATAGAGTCTGTGTAACCGGGCGGACAGGAGCAAACAAAGTTATTGATTCGATCGGTACATGTACCACCATTAAGGCAAGGATTGCTCGCGCACTCGTCAATATCTGGAATAATAATGAAATAAAAATAACACTTTTTAGATTATTTCATATAGAAAGATAAGCAGTAGTAGATAAAAAGGAAAACTGTCATCAAACTGAATGAAAATGATATATTATCCGACTTTCATTAAATGAATAATGCGAATGAACGCCAAATATTTCACTATCTTCCCGGTGGCTTATTATTGTTAATGACCACACATTAGTATTTGTGATGAGTATGCCACACGTACGTAGTGTTATCTGATACATCTGTGATTAAAATGAACAGATGGACATGAATGCGAGGAATTCAGTTGTTTTTTTAGAGGTACTCGATGTAATGATGTGACGTCATAATCATGATTGACCAACAAATCTTAATCGCGGCATACGCTGGTGTGACTGTGATTTCGAATGATGCAGTTTCTTTCAAGACAAAACGAAAAAAATGAAACAGGATCCTTTTCTTACCACTCTCGCAGTGAACGCCCTGGTAACCAGGCAGACAGGAACATATATAACGATTGACACCATCAATACAACCACCATTATTTAAGCATGGGGTGCTGGCACATTCATCAATATCTGGGATGGGGAGAAATCAAAATTACAATTCACATTGTCCTGTGAAATATACTTGAAAAGTAGCTTTGCACTATATTAATCTTGCTTAAAAGGTATACACATATACTACAATTAAATGAGTCTGTCTGAAGGTGCCCTGTTTCATGAAATCAATAGTAATTATGAAATCATTCCTCACTGTAAGTACAAGTCAAAGCATGTTCCCAGAGGTAACAATTTAAATATAGATAAAATATGTATCTCAGGGTGGTGGGATAAACCCATTGAAGAGTCTCGAGAATGGAAGAAGGTACTTTACAGAGATAGGCACAGTTGAAAATACAGATGAACAAGTATATCGACACCTCATTGGCATAATGTCCAGCATAGATATGGAAATGCTCTTGATACCACCATCTAACAATGAGTAGCATACTTCCAGCTTTTAGTCCCAGCGAAGCAAACATAAATGGCATGGCGATAAGCAAACTTACTGGTCTGACAGTTGTCGCCTGTGAACCCTGGAACACAAACGCAGGTATAGGCATTGATGCCCTCGAAACACTGAGCCCCATTCAGACACGGACCAGAAGCACATTCCAATATCTCTGTAAAATGGAAGGAAAAGATAAACTCATTTGATATTTTATGTCGAATTTCCAATATCCATATTGTTAAACATACTGCCATTTGACTAAAATTAAACTCTAATCGGTTTTAAGAAAATATTAATCAAGGGTACGGTCGAATTTCCCTATCTTTCATAGATTGGGTAAACAGTTCGGTTTGTCAACTATTAGCCAATCGTTTATCAATATTTTTGAAATTTTAACTAAAATTTGATCATGTATCCTTCTTATCTTTCTGAAATGTTCATGTCTATCCATATTTTTTTCTCTTACTCTCTGTCTCTTTGTGTCGGTATCTGTCCCTTTTTCTTCAATTAACTGATTCTTTCCCTTTTGTGTCTTAATAAAAAAATTAAAGAGCACTGTTAGTTTTCTGGGTTCTTTAATGTTTCCGCATATCCCCGGCTTTTATTTAATCTGTAATATTTCGTCTTTCTCTACCCTGCTTGTTACCGCTGTGGAACATCCGATATATTCTAATAAAACAACTATCTTTGACATGTATATAGGTCTTACCAGTTTCGCAGTCAGTTCCCGTCCATCCAGGTGCGCACGTACACGTGTACATATTACGGCCATTGTTACAAGTGCCTCCGTTTTCACACGGGTCACTCAAGCATTCATCCAAGTCTGAAACATAATGCAAATTTCATGAGAAAGAATTGATTAATCGATTGATATCATTACTTACCCAAACACATATATTGATACCTAAGTGGTGTGAAATCAATCTACACGAATTGCCAGAAATGATCTTTGACAATCCAGCCATCGTCTGTGTCCACTCGGGACGGTACCAAAATGAGTATTTTTTCTTTTTGGTCCGCTTCAATGTAGACTTATTAGTATACATGTAGTACTCAACATTAAAAATGAGGGGGCATATTAATGATTGTTTTTATTTCTTGATCAAATCAGACAAATAATGACTAGCTACCCCGAATTTTTATCAGTATCCTGCGTTACGAAATTACGAAAAACTAACAATACGTGTACGTTCTTTTTTATTGCTGCAAAAATGCTTGAAACGAATGTAAATATGTTGTTCGGTAATTTTCTGACATTTTCAAATAAGATCTTTCATTTTGGGCTACACACGAAGGCAGGAAAGTTTCAGGTAGCACGCAAACGCATGATAATTCCCCGAGGAAAAAAATACTCGAGAGTAAGCGAGGAGCAGAAACTCGCCAGATGGCCTTAAAGATGGCGATACCCCTGAGGACGACCTCCCAATCCCCTTGAGAGACGTCATATCAGAATTAGGGTAGTTGTGATAAAACTATATGAAAACAAACAAAAAATTTACCGTCTTGACAAGTAGGGCCAGTCCATCCATTGACGCATGTACATGTGAAGTCCAGACGGTTTGACTGACAGATCCCGCCATTGAAACAAGGCATGGCAAGGCAAGGGTCAATAACTGGATAAAAGGAAACAACAAACAATATCATGTTATTAAGTAAATTTTATTCGTAACTGTAAGAAGAAGCTTCGTGCACATATCTCTGAGCACGTTTTGCTAAGTCCACGATTAATGATACTCACATTTAACTTCAGTTTGACGTTCTAGTAAGCATCTATTCACCATCCCTATGTCTAATATATTTTGTATGGCGACCATATTATGTCAAGTGATCATGACGCAATTTAGTTATCTGAACACCAATACCACCGTCTTTTTTTCTGTCGTAGCAATTGATGCTTGATAAAAAGTTTTCATGTCTTTATTTTTTTCAGAAGAACTAATTGAGTAGTTTTTGGAGATTTTTGGAGTTCATTGCGCGGGCATGACCTTGCAAATAAAGAGAAGACAAGAAGGGATTTTGATACTTCTCAATTGAAATGAAAGAATCTAGTTAGAACTGATAATAATAACGATAATAAAATAGATAAATAACTTACTCTCTTCGCATCTGACACCCCTAAATCCGGTGGGACAGGCACAAGTGAATGTGTTATCGCCGTTCAAACACGTGCCCCCATTTAGACAAGGGTCGCTTGCACATTCGTCAATATCTGGTGGATGAAACCAAAAGAGAGAGAAAAAAAGTTTGTTAGGGATGAAACTGAATCGATGACAAAGGTTTTAAACTTTCAATTAACAGAGATTTTTTTTTTTCTATCAATAACTTTCTATGAGCAATGAATCGTCGTAGTCCAGTATGTTTTAAATCTGGAGACAACGACTAATTTCAAGGCGAAACCGTTGTCATGGTAGTAGTCTGAAATGAGGGATGTCCTGACTCAATCAAGAATAACACAGATGAAAAAATAACAATACTTTGAGAAAAAAATCTATACATGAAGGTAAAGTAACAAAAAAACGAGAAAGATTTTATCTCAGACATGATTTGCCGACTGATGCTATTGCCTTCCGAAAAAGGCCATTGATACAAATCTTTCGTTACTACTTTCTTTACAATCTAACTCATTTAATTCTCCTATGGGGTATTAGAATAACCACATATTTCAATAGATGAGTAGTTTAAAAGGGATTGAGTATAAAAGCTTTTAAAGTTACAATGAAGAGGAATTAGTAAACGTATTACTCACCAACGCATGTGAAGCTGAATTCTAAATCAATGCAAGCCTGTCCTGGGTCACATGGGTCACCAACACACTCATCGGCATCTGACCAAAAGAAAATGTGAACAAAATCATTGAATAGATATTCAAAATTTATACAATATTCATGACGTAAGAGCATGATAATAATGATCAAATCAGGAATAATCTCCACAGCTTTCTCTTGAAAGGTGACGTTAGTTCGAATGCTAATTTGTGTATTGTTTCAGACTATTGTAATGCAATAGAAAATTCAGCGTCTGAAACAAATTGTAAATATTCATATTCACCACTCTAAATATTGAGAAGTCTCGAATATAAGGAGAAAACTTGAAAAAATGGGATTATAAATGATAATTAATCACAATGTAGCCTCTATCTCGAAATATGCATACATATTTCCAGATGTAACTAAGGTTGCCGATTGTGAACCATAATTGTACACTGACTGGCCACGGTTTAATTGGTTCAATATCTTCTGCGCATACAGTTTGCAACTCTGCACATGATCATGAATTGATTCTTTTACTTATGCTCTAATTGATGGACCACCATTTAATTAAAGTAGACAAATGTGGAGAAAATATTATTCTGAAGCCAATGGCAGTCATATGTGTAGTGAATCAATTGACTAGGCGATGAATGTCCATCTTTTTGGGGTCCAAGTGAATTGTTTTATTTTCTATCAAGCATAAAGCAATTATAAAAAAAATACCCCCCCCCCGAGTAACAGTTGTTGATCGTTGCTCTCAGAATATCAGCAGGTGTTCTTCATTTCACTACAGTCATGATAATTTATACGCAGCCAGAATAATTGCGCCTATTTTGAGATGGAAATATGTAAGATAGCAGGAGAGAAATAGACGACTTACCAAATAGCCAAGAAAAACTAAAGCCCATCTTTTGTACGTTTCTATCTGTAAAGAAGTTCACCCAAATAACGTCAGACGAGAACTCGAAATCAGATGGTGATTCGACACGGCCAGCGCTGAAGAGAACGCGCAGGGATGGGTCGACTCCAATGTTGATCAAAGGCCCTGCTGATAATACGAGTTCGTCTTTAAATTCTTCGATGTCAATTGGCCCGTTGAAAAATATTCGAATCTGAAGACGTAATAAGATTAGGTATTCAAGAAAAACATGTTTCCGAAAGTCTGACTCTGAGTCAAGATGAGATATTTATATATACCGCAACATATTTTTACAAAATCCATTAACAGGAACGAGCTAGAAAGATTTTTTGTTGTGAATACTTCTTCATCAGAATAGGACCTTAAAATTCAAAGTAATCAATCATTTGATATTTTTTCCAACGTTTGCTTACATTCCAGTAACTAAAAATAATTCCAATGGACAGATTTTGAAAATTTAAGACCATAAGTATTTTCTTTTCAAACTATAAGTGATATTGCATTTTCATCATTTTAAAAATTATATCTTTCAAATTAATGGAAATTTTTAAAAGTCTGCTGGAACAAAAACGGAGATGATATAAAACTTTTCTTTTCAAAATATTAGTTTTTGAAATACCTAACTAATAAGATGATTTCATTTTAGAAGTATTTCAGTGGTAGTGTTGTTCTCGACAGGCAGATTATACATGTATTACATCCATTGGATGTCTGCCGGCGGCCATCCTCTCCCAAAGAAACCCGTAAGGGAATATCTCTAATTTATTTATTTTATTCATTCACATATATTTTATCTACTTATTTATCAATCTATTCATTCTTCTGTTTATTTGCTTGAATGTTTCCTTTTAAGATACAGTGCAGTCCCATTAAAGGAATTAATTGACCCCTTTTTTCAATGGAACCCTGTCGAATGTACACACATAAAAGCTGACATCCAGAAATACAACAACAATCAATGATATATGATATCATCGAATAGGCATGAGACAAGGAAAGGAACAAAACATTAATATTGTGTCGAAAAGGATAGAAAAAAAGACCTTAGACATGTTACAAGTAAAGCGAAATATAAAAACTTATAAAAATTGAAATATTGTGATGGTTTAAAGCTGTCTGGTATTTTCTTAGATATTCTTTTAATGAATATTTGAAGAAAAGGGGACGACAGAATATAAAGTAGTAGGGGGATATTTCAATTCTTTGGGGTATGAATAACCCATATTTTGTGGTTGAAAACCTTTTTTTACTTGTCAATTGTTTCTGGATACAAAATATCCTTCATTTGTGGTTGAAGACCTTTTTTTATTTTTTTTTCTTGTCAATTTTTTTTTCGGGTACGAAATATCCTTTAATTCCTCCGAACCCCCCCCCCTTTTGAAAATTCTGGATCCGCCCCTGATGAAAAAGCAAGTAGGCCTACTTACCTTCTTTCCGCCCGGATAACCAATGATATGGTAACAGTCTAATGCAGGGAAGTACAATGCTGGATGATTTGGTGATGTTAATGTTCCGGACTTTGTATAAAAGTGCTCTGAGCATTCCTCACTACTTCTCGAAACTGTGAGACATTAAAAAAACCAAGGTCTTAAAGATGTGAAAATTTAACTTTAGAATCATATTTGTTTGGTCTACCCTCATAAATATATTTAAAACTTTTATATTGTATCATCAACTTCTTGCCGCACCCCTGCATCTGATCTACCTCAACAACCTGTTTTATTTCCCCCTTTTTTTTCTTTCTTTCTCTTTTTCCTTTTTTCTTTCTATCCTTCTTTCTGTCTTTCTTCTTTCTTTTCTTTCTTTCTTTCTTTCTTTCTTTCTTTTCCTTTTTTCTTTCTATCCTTCTTTCTTTCTTTCTGTCTGTATTTCTTCTTTCTTTCTTTTTTTCTTTCTTTCTTAGTCTTTCTTTCTTTATTTATTTCTTTCTTTATTTCTTTCTCAGTCTTTCTCTTCTCAACCATTAGGCCTAAGTAATGGATATGTACATTCCCTCTTTGCGTCATATGATTATACATTCATTTTTCTCAATTTTCGTATTGGGATGTTTGCGGAATTCAGCAGGCGATGTGCAATATGTCATTAAAAATTACTGCATTTTGCTAGATTATTTTGTACTCCTAGATCTTTACAGTGAGTTTTTCGTATCCAACGCAATATCACAAGACAGATACCCTTCCCCTGAATTCGAACACAATATTGCTCTAAAAATAAAAATCTACCCCTAGCAGACGTCATCCGAGAATCAAATAGTGAAATAGTCAATTAGTCCTACTGTATCATCCCACAGTATTACCTTCTGTAGTCTCCTCCTTATGAAAGGATTGCCAAAACTATGCAAAGTACTCATGTCAGGTAGAAAGATTTCATCCCCTTCCCGTTTGTAACAAGAATAAACATCCAATGATGCATTTTATAAGTATATCTTACCTAACAATTCCTGGCAGAATTCTCCGTGGTAAACCTGGTTGGGGCCATAAGCACACTGGCAGAACACTGTCCCATCCTCATTGTCAATACATGTGGCTCCATTTAAACACGGACTGGAGTTACATCCTGCAAGTCAAACCAAAATAAAAGAGAGGAAATGGACATGATTGAATTTTCGAAACGGATGTATCCGGTTCGTTGTAATTCAGAACAAACATAACTGTACTCAAGACAATATGAAAATCTCATGGCAAGTTTGGAGAGATGTGCTTCCGTTGAATATGGTATGTGGATAAGAAATCTCTTTAATGAGGTTACACACAGAACTTTTTTATCAACATCAATTTAAAAAGTTGTCAAATCGGATCCTTTTGCTGAGAAGCAGATTTGTCTTCTGACTGCTTCTATGGCAACTGTCAGATAAAACAGATAATTTCGAATAAAACATCCGTACCGACTCGACGACACGTTTTCACTTAACATAACTATATATCGAAGGTTAATAACACTGGCGTACAAAAAGGATAGAAAGGGAAAAAGATGAGTATAAAGTAATATTTTCTAAATATCATGTCAATATTTGTGTAATTAGCATGTCGAAATTTGGGCTCTCCCATTTCGCTCGCTCGCAACTTTTTTACATAATTATTTAGACCCCTCAATTTTTCTTCGCTAATTCGCCCACTGGTTTATTTAGAGTGAAAACAATGATATCAATATCGATGTAGTTGGGATTTTTCTTAAATTGTTATTTTTATAGGATTAAAGGACTATAGCTTCTTCTTTTTAGTTTTGCCAGCACATGTCAATAAGTAAGAGATTGGTTTAATTACAAAGAGGCCTGTAGCCATTCACATCAATCGGTTTGAGAGTCCAAAGTCACAAAATGGCAAAGAAAGAACAGTGAAAATGAGATGGGGTTTAAGTGATTGACTCAATCCCAAAGAAGCTACAGGAAGTTAACCTCAAAGTTTTAAGTGACTGGAACAATCACACAGCCAACACAGAGATCCCCTATAGTGTCCTGGTAAGCGGGGCATAGTCTGAGCATGTTCTGCATAAAAGTATTTCTCAAGCAGCCACACGTAGATACACGTACACTGTGTTCATATATATATATATATATATATATAAATATATATATATATCAGTCATTTTCGGAATATTTGAAATTGAATTCACAGGTGTCTGACAGTGGCAGTTGATATCATCAGACAACAGTTTGTGTCATAGCTTTGAGATCAGTCGACGGAGAATAAAACTAGGAGTAGTCCTGAGCACCACGGCGCTAATCCATGGTGCTAATATTTGCATATTTACTTTCCTTGGGCAAAGCTTGATGATGAGATTTTAGTTTGTAGTCTGCAGTAATCTGATCCGAGGTGAAAAGGAGTAGTTCTATGGATTCAAGATACAAATCTGTATACGAAGATGTAACGAGAAAAGTGATATCTGATCATGTGCATTCTGCTAAGGTCATCGCGCATCTTCTGGACTCTGAAAAATAAAGAGCTAAATTCAGCACTTATAGAATGTTATTTGGTAACTAGACTTCAAGTGCTTATTTTCAGCACATTTCCGCAATATCTTACTAACCAATGTTCTGAATCACCATAATAATACTGAAATTCAAATTCAAGACTATACAGTCGTCCTTTTATGGGTATAAAGCTATATCTATAATGTCCATTGCGAAATCACAATAACGTCATACATATGTATATATATATATATATATTTTTTTTTTAAAACAATTTCACACCTTGTTACCAGTAATGCATATAGCATTTCCATTTATTTGGAAGCAGGATAAAAGAGCATTGTAGATTAAATGCCTTGCTCACGGGCATAGGTGCCGCGGCCGGGGATCGAACCCCGGACTCTTTCATGTATAGCCAGGCGCCTTAGACCACTCGGCCACGGAACCTCCAAGGTCACGTACGATTTCAATACTACTGTGGTATACTTCGAACTAGATGCTTTGAAATGCATCACATTTCGATATCTGTATTCTCTCAATTACTTGCAAACTTAAACACTAAGATTACATTCGTTGACACTTTCATTAACTATGCAATATGCATATCGTTCCAAACTTGGGTCGGGGACCAGTCGAAAGGGTTGCAATGGCATTTACATGTAGATTAGATATATATGCAGAAGGTTCAATTGCATGTACGTACATGTACATGCATGTGTTCCACCCATGAACAAGATTCAATCAAGGAAATTTCCTCTGGTGAAAACTGCCTGAATGAAACATTTATGACCAAAACTTGAAACCTTACATCAAATCTAGCACTAACGCTAATCCGATTCTCATTTTTTTATTCACTGCTTATATGCACTGCGCTGACTCAAAGTGAAAGAGTATATCTAAGAGATTCGCTCACAATGAATCGAGTATAGATTGTTTCAATATCATTTACATGTACAGACAAGTGAATATAGTAGATATGTCAAAAATAACACAGATGATAAAAATATTCAAGACAAAATCTTTCGTTCGTTCGTTTTTATAATTTCCATTCCCGATTACTTAAGCAATGTGTAAGAGTGATATAACTTGGGGATCGACACTATCTCATGAATATGCATGAAGCAAATGTATAACAAAGGAACTGTGGCTACTCTGTAGCACACGGATCCATAAATCAATAAATCAGCCATTTGCAACAGAGCATGGATTTATTCGCCCAAATGGGTGAACTTTGGTGATATGTAACAAATGTGACGTAAAATCATTAATGCTTTCGTTCTGTGTTGCGAAATGGGATCATGACAATGTTTAATCTACAGCATCGCGATTGCTCTGTTTCATTGCCGTATATTATATCATAACTTGTGCATAACTGGGTAATGTGGCATTACACTGTAAAAACTGTGGTGTTAAAACTGGCACCAATTGGTGTTAATAGAAGAGGTGTTGAAGTAACACCCTAGAGATTGAACATAACACCAAAGAGTGTAAATGTAACAACCATAGACGTTGTAATAACACCTATGGGTGATGAACTAACACCACCAATTTAACACCGGTGTAAAATAACTGTTGCGGTCCTCTATATACACCGGTTAACACCACAGTTTCTGCTGTGCACTATTTGTATGTTTTGTTTTGAAGTTCAATAAGATCTGAGGAGGCGGTGAATGCTATTATACAGAATGTTTGCAAAGGTTATTTATTACAATAACAAAGAAATATGAATTAAAATTTAAAATAAAATGAAAAACAAAAATAGCCCCATAGTTATATAAGGAAATCAGATGCTAGATCCAAATGCTGCTTCCCGAAATGGGATAGATACATGTATTTTGAGGAGCATCTTTTTTTTCCACCTCTCAATATTCCTACTAAATTTAGAAAGTTCAGTGTTCCCAAAGCACATTCCAAAAGCTGTCATCATTGAATGGTTGTTGTTTAATATCCTGTCACTTTGCTTCTGTAGAACTGTAGAAGACGTGTAACTTTCCTTGGAAGCGATAGACGCGGGCAGTATGAGATAATCAATAAAAATTGACGAGTCAGAGTGGATAAAAAAAGAAACCGATAACAAGGCAAGATGTTTCCCTATTTTCCAATGATGCTTGGATATATGTAATCAGGGGTAGTTTGTTTTTAATTAAGCTTTGATATAAGCAAGTGCAATTATTCTGATCTTTTATATTTGTTCAGAACAAGACATACATCTACAATATTGCACTATAATGTACTGTACATATATACATGCATATTTTCCACAACAGGCATGATCCGACAAGTGGATGTCAGTGTATTATTTATACAACCCCGTTCTCCCAATGTACAGAGCTCCATAACTATCATGACTTTGTCACGAATCAATGCTGTTGCATTGAAGTAGTACATTCTTCCAAGGAAATAAATACATTATCAGTAGATTTTATTGCAGTAAAACTACATTTGAACCCGGTATGATATAGTTAGCCATTTGTTACCATGGTAATAACCGATTCCACACAACTATTAATTGGCATCAAAACAAACAAAAAAATGTCGACATTGACCACTGGAAGACGTATTCCCATTTGTATAAAATAAAAACAACAACAAATGAATACAAAAGATAATGAAAGTAAATAAAGTGAGGTAAGAAAAAAAACGTTAATTATCGTCAATGACGTGCAACGTGTCACCTCTTCATTGAATTTATCTGCATTTTAAAATTCATGTTTTTACTTTATAATGATTGGATTTCATTCACAGTATGTTGCATATTACTGCAGAACCCGGACCCGAGTATACTTTTAATATATACTGTACCCCAGTTATTATCAATATCCTAAAAACTAGTGTATCATTCCTTTTTTTGTGGGGGGGTGGGCTCCTTTAAGATTTCAACATCCATCTCTCATTATCCTCCATGGAATTACTTAATAGCGTACAATAAGCGCCAATCGCACAACGCGATACACCGACAAACCCAATACCTTAATGAACTTCGTTACATCTATCCCACGTACTGGAATCATAGAACATCGCTTACCCCGTTTCTATGGCAACGGGATGCTCTGAACGTATCATGCCTCACTGCATCCTTTCGAAATCGGTATTGCCAGAGTAATTTGTGTATTGTTACATCATGCAATATTCATGGAGTAGACTTGCGGAATAGCAGTCCTGTCTTTTGAGATGATTGATTGTTATTGATATTGGAAGGTAAAATGATGAAATGATAAATGACCACAGGCCTACTTTCATTTCATTTTTTGAAACTCTTTTAACAAAATAGATACAAACACAGGTGTCACATTTGAGTAGCTATATCATTACTGACAATCTCCTTTCAAATCACATTGCAACTTTCCCGCTATGAAGTGAATTCAGTAAATTGAAATGAGAAAAAATATTCGAACAATACACTACAATGTATTCATTACAATATATTTATTTTATTATTCATTACATGATTTATTCAAAATACGAACATATTGTTTATATCATGATAAAAAAATGCAAATCTCTCTTTTTCTTGAGGCCTTTTGTTAATCCCACCACTTTCTGTTATTTGCTCTATTTATAATGTACCCTTTTGTATTCATGTTTGAATGCATTTTTGAATGTTATTTTTTATGCTATTGTACCAGCATTTTTATCAGATTGTGGAAAATAAATCTAAAAATCTAAATCTATACCAATATTTTAATCACCTTGGAATAAAACAACTCCCGAGGAGCAAATAGTTGACATAAATGGTATATATATATAATGGGCATATTAAAAAACAAAGATTCAACCTTTTTCATATCAAACTCCCGCCAAATTACATTCTGTACAATGTCGATTGTTCAACCACTGGATGGCAGAACGGTCGCAGGAAGACAACTAATTTAGTAATTAAAATGGCTACTTGATTGAGGTGTATCCATGACAATTATGACAATCTGCCAGTCATAATTTTTGTGTTTGCCACAATTTCTTTTTGTGATATTTTTGCTCGAGGCCATTTTGTTTGCCGACATTGCCCATTATTCCCAATCTATATAGGCCTACTCGTCACTCATCGATCATGCAATGTAATGAATTGTGATCATGGCAACGCAATTTCGATACTTTCGATGAGAGTATATTGGATGTTAAACGAAGTATTCAATAGCGATATTACATTTGTGGTTGAAATCCCATTGTTAAATGCCTAATAAAATATTCTAATAATAATATTCTAACACCTAACATAATAGGCTATTTGGAAGAGAGTTTTCTAGTATTTTTTTTTTCAAACCCCAATTTTGTCTAAATGTAAATGTACAAAAATTATTTTAGCATGACAACTATCATAAACGGTATATAAACATACATATTAATGAACGTCTGACCCCTTCATAGATCAACAAAAAAATGCTGTGCCCCATCCCATAATACTATACCCAAACATTATCGACAGCCATTTAAACGATGCAGGTACATAGAAATGACATTCGATTGTTTCAGAATAAAACTTGAGAATCAATACTAATTTTGCCTTGAGGTATTCATATTTGACCCCAATATTGGTCTTGGTTCGGCAGGTAATTAAACCGCAATACAGCATCTTTTTTTCCTCCGTATTTGCATATTGATTAAATGCCGGGGCAGGGCATTGTGAGGCCTTTTTAAGGAGCTGGTGGTGGAACCCTACGTCACCAATACTTTCGCTCTTTTAATTTATGACTAATACGACACTCCTTATCAACGAGATAGGAGTTCCCACCCTCTTTCCATCAATATTCTGTGACAATATGATGATTTTGAATTGATGAAAAGAGGGAAAAGGAGTACCTTTGATATCACATCACCATTGTACATGTATACACTTTAAATGGATAATCAGTCTTAAGTCTGGCTTCTATGTGGAATTCATAAATTGTGGTAGCATTTTATCAATAGAAATATACTTATATCGTCGCAATGAACAAATTATATCAATAGAGGTGGTATTTTTAAATGACCCTTGTGTTTTCAAAAAAAAATATGTAGAAATTTGGTGAATAAAATTTAATATTTCATTCACCAAGGTGGAGGTGAGTTCCCTCACCTCCCCTCTGAGAGTTCATGATAAGGTTGGCCTATCAGTAGATAATTTGAAGGGGTGGTAAAACATGGACGGTGTCCTGGAAGAAAATTCTGAATAATTGCGAGAGAGTTTAAAGCAAATAAGAAAGAAAAAAATCCCTATGAAACTCTCATTTTGAGGCAGAATATATAATCCAGAAATTTATTTCATATTCTTACTTTTTTTCTCCCTCTCACTTTTTTTCTCGGTCGGGGGGGGGGGTTCAGCTCTCCCCAAGGTACCAATTTTATCCAATGGATTTACTAATGGTGACCATGACCAAATCCAATTGCAGAAATAGATGGCATTATTTGTAAAACTATTCATACACCAACAATAAATACACCCTATTGCCAACATCAATAATTATAGTCAGTAGAATAAAACAAAGACATACATATTCACGCTACATGTACATTTTCAAATTTGATACATGCATCTCCAGTAAGATTTTGTTTTTGCAGTCATACTACGGATAGGAAATTCAATATAATTTAACCAAACAGTTTTACTTATAGGTTGAATTAATCAAGAATATATCAATCTAAAGTTCAAGTAGAGTGGTGCTAGAGTCATGTTGTTGGTTTTCTTTCAATTTTTCGACCTCTAATTCAGATCATCCTCAGGAATACTATTCAGGAACCTATTTGTACAAGAAAACAGATTTGTTCATACCTATTTGTTATGATTAATTATAATCATAATCTGTAATCATAATCTGTATTCTTGTATAAGCTAGATTCCAGAAAATGGTTTGAGTTAAAGATCGAAACTTTGATGAACTCAAATAACATGACTCGACTCGAAGATTTCTTTTTTACACTTTGTAAGTTAACATATTTAACACTGATCTTTACTACTAATTGTTCCGTGTATGGACTGAAAACTTATTTTCAAAATACTTTTCACGTATTCAAAAACTAAATTACCAAGATCATGAACGATAAATAAACATGAATAATGCATAAGTGTATGGGATAAAAAAGGAATGCTATGAAAATCGGACTAAATGAACATTTAAGGTTTGAATAAATTTAAGAAACATCATGTACAGCATATACTAAACTTACCTTGTCCGAATACTATTCCACATGATATCATCCAAACAAATAATTGCAAATATAACATTTTACAAGTTCTCTCCATTTCAATTATTCTGCGTTTGTTTATGTGTTTTAAATATAGGAATGATCCAACTCCAAGACTATTACGAAAAATTGTAATCCGGCGCCACAGCAAATGCAAGTTGCTTTAGAAAATCCGCTACTGGGTTATGCTCCCAATCCGCCGCTTGATAAGAAGACCTTTTCCCTCTTCGAACCTCTGACTGTAGACGTATAGCTGTTAAGTCCTCATCATTTATGACATTTATGACATTTTCTTTCCTGGCTGAACTTTAGGCAAATTCAAATTTCAAACAAGCGGTATACAGCTAAGTGCGAATAGCCAGTAATCATTGTTATGTAAGACGTTATTTAAAAAGTGAGAGTGCAGCGGCTGGCTATTCACGCCACTGTGTACGGGTTTACTGTGTGTTACATGTACGGAGCGATATAGGGACAGCACGCGTACAGCGTGAAAATAACAACGTCGACCAGCTATTGTCATTTCGAGTAATTCATGATTGCTGAAGCATTACAAGCTCAACAAACCACGCCACCGGTTGCATCACAAGTGCAATTGAAAGTGAAAAGGTCCCTGTCTCCTTTGAAAATATTCATGTGTATTCATTATTACTGAATTCAAGTTTGATAGATATCTCGTACCCTCTTTCAGAATTGGTTACGAGACCATTTTTTTTTAATTTAGGGAAAGTATATTTCTTGTCTGTGAAATATTGGCTGTCCAACAAATAGGTTTATTCGTTAAGTACTAGTAGGCCTAGGCTGCAACTTGGCCAAAGGGTATAGGCATAAACATACAACAATTAATTGTACCGGGGAAAAATGTAAAGGAAAACGTGCCCAACCCGGTTGAATATAGAATTGATGTGTGTGAGTTTAATTTACTTTTTTTACAGGCGTGTTGGCCTATCTATCAGATATGATTATTTACGTCTGGGAGAGTAACCATCCGTTACCATACGAAATACACGAGTCCAGGGCTCGATCCTCGAACTGCTGAATCAATTATACCTCGGCAGTGGCGTAACTAGGATTTTCCAAAGTGGGGGCGAATCCGTCCGCCCAAAAATTTGACAAGCCCAAAAAAAGGTCTTCAACCAAAAATAAAGGATTTCGTACCACAAAAAAATTGACAGGCAAAAAAATGGTCTTCAAGTTCAAAGTTTAAAGGAGCGGGCCACTTGTGGCTCGTCAGGTGGGGCAGGGTTACGTCCCTTGCATGGGTCGTCAGGGGGGGCAGTCTGCCCCCTCTGCCCACCCCCCCCCCGTAGGCAGTAGCGTACGTAGGATTTTCCACGGGGGGGGCAAAATCCTCCGCAAAAAAAATGACAAGCAAAAAAATAGGTCCTCAACACGATATAAAGGACATTTCACAGCAGAAAATAAAATTGACAAGCAAAAAAGGTCTTCAACTTCTCGTCAGGGGGGGGATAGGTCCCTTGCATGGGCTGTGACTCGTCAGGGGGGCCCCTCTGCTCCCCCCCCCCCCGTAGGTACGCTAATATACCTCGGTCACATTTGCTCTACGGCGGCCGTACGGCGAGTCGAACACAGTCGTTTCATTCATTTTAATTGCCTATATGTATATATTTCATTAATTTATTTCTCTTTTACTTTTTAGTCATCTAGATCATGTTCTTATAGCCTAATCTTATTTGAAATGATTTTATGCCTATCTACTTGTTCATGTTTCTTTCTATTTATCATTCAACATTCTCATAAATAGTAGTTATTTATATGTTTGCAATTGTCTTCGATTATTTTTATTCTTTCCGACTTATTTGACTACCAATGCAGTCATCCAATCATCTATCTATCTATCTATCTATCAATCAATCAATCAATCAATCAATCAATCAGTCAATCAATTAATCTATCTATCTTTCTTTCTATCAATCTATCTATTTATCTATCTATCTATCTGTCTACCAATCTATCACTCTATCTATCTGTCAATCAATCAATCAGTCTATCTATCTTTCTTTCTATCAATCTATCTATCTGTCTACCAATCTATCAATCTATCTATCTGTCAATCAATCAATCAATCTATCTATCTATCTTTCTATCAGTCTATCTATCTGTCAATCAATCAATCAATCAATCAATCTATCTGTCTTCCAATCTATCAATCTATCTGTCAATCAATCAATCTATCTATCAATCAATCAATCAATCTATCTATCTATCAATCAATCTATCTATCTATCTACCAATCTATCTATCTGTCAATCAATCAATCATTCAATCAATCAATCAGTCAATCAATTAATCTATCTATCTTTCTTTATATCAATCTATCTATTTATCTATCTATCTGTCTACCAATCTATCACTCTATCTATCTGTCAATCAGTCAATCAATCAGTCTATCTATCTTTCTTTCTATCAATCTATCTATCTGTCTACCAATCTATCAATCTATCTATCTGTCAATCAATCAATCAATCTATCTACCAATCTATCTATCTGTCAATCAATCAATCATTCAATCAATTAATCTATCTATCTTTCTTTCTATCAATCTATCTATTTATCTATCTATCTGTCTACCAATCTATCACTCTATCTATCTATCTGTCAATCAATCAATCAGTCTATCTATCTTTCTTTCTATCAATCTATCTGTCTGTCTACCAATCTATCAATCTATCTATCTGTCAATCAATCAATCAATCTATCTATCTATCTTTCTATCAATCTATCTATCTGTCAATCAATCAATCTATCTGTCTTCCAATCTATCAATCTATCTGTCAATCAATCAATCAATCAATCTATCTATCTATCTATATATCTATCAATCTATCTATCTATCTATTATCTACTCTGTATCTATAATTCGTTTCAAACTGAAAAAAAAACCCACATTAACCATTACTAATTGATTTATGTATTCAATTAGCCCCCCCCCAAAAAAAAAAAAAAAGTCACAAGACAGTGCCGATTATCGTTTGGGAAAGCTAAAGATTTATTGAATATTGCTTGCCCATTTTTACGCTAGCAGGTCAAATGAAATGGGGCTATTCCCTGTTGCTGGTTATCGCCCAAAGCTTCGGCGATAGCGGTTCGGTCTCAGTCGAGCGCACAATAGACTTTTCATTGTGTTTTTTTTTCATCATTTCCTATTGTAATGAGCTCAGCGAATTGAATTGAAGAATACACAAGAATTGAGGGTGTGTTAAGTTGATAACAAAATGGAGGAGAAGGGTATTTTGTGGAATTAGCAAGTGGCATCGTCATATAGCAGCAAACACAGGAGAGTTATTTTCAAACGAAGTACACCCGAACATTGCCGAATTGATGCGAACATGACGATCGATGGAAGCCCTGTCCCGTTTGATCTTTCAGAGTCTATCTTGCGGCAAGCTAGTTGATAAATTCAGAAAATGAGAGAAATCAATGAAGGTTCGGTGATTATCTATCACAGGAACCCCCCCCCCTTTATGAGTTTGTAGGTGTGGTATCATGATTATTGTGTGTAACATAACTCAGACGTTCTCACCAGATAGTTTGATTTCATATTTAGATTTTGCTTCAATTTCACATAGGACCTTAATAAAAAAAAACACGTCACTGATTTTTAATTCTAAATATTGTGTACATATTAAAGTTGATTTTACCTGAACTTCCATAACATATAGCTATTTTAAAATATGGTTTCCCTTTTCACGATTAAAATCCAGATAATCAGATCTAATTAATTCTAAATATTGTGTACATATTAAAGTTGATTTTACCTTAACTTCCATAACATATAGCTATTTTAGAATGTGGTTTCCCTTTTCATGATTAAAATCCAGATAATCAGATCTAATTAATTCTAAATATTGTGTACATATTAAAGTTGATGTTACCTTAACTTCCATAACATATAGCTATTTTAAAATGTGGTTTCCCTTTTCACGATTAAAATCCAGATAATCAGATCTAAGACCCTAATCGTTATTCTGTCGCCATGCCTTGCCTGATATCAAGTAGTTATTTTAGTTGGAAAATACTTCAGAGAAGTTTCTTAATGTCAAATTATCCATGCAATAATGTTGTTTTCTCCATCAGATCGCTTCTTTCCATTCCTACTCCCTCCCCCTCTCGAAATTCAACTTGTTTGGGTGGGGGGTCTAATTTCCTATTGTCTTTACCGGTAACATACGCAGGTGAGGGGGGGGGGTTACAGGGGTACCACCCCCTCAATTTTTTTTTGCTTGTCAACTTTTCATTCAGCACCCCCCCCCCAAAAAAAAATAATAATAATAATAATAACTATCCTGCTTACGCTACTGATCTTCACATTTCTTTTTGATTCCTTATTTCCATTGACACCTCTATCTATCTTCCCCTGATAACATTTGGCTCCTTTTTTCCATCTAGCCCACCTGTTTGGCCGTTCCAGCATGTTTTCCCCGAGGATATTAATTCTCGCAGACGAGATAATTTTGAATTGATGAAATCATTACAAACCTTCCCGAACTGAAATCAAAACATATTAGAATGATGTATTGGTAGAATCGGTAGAATTTTAATTAAATCAAAATTAGATCGCTTTATACCAAAAACACTGTCCTGGAAAAAAAAATATATAAGTGTATATGGAGATAAGGATGATAAAATCATTCTGAAAAATGAAAGAACGGCACAATTTATTACAAACTCTATATAGAATGCACATGTCTCGGACATTATGATTTAGATATACAAATTATTAAAAAACAGTTGACAAGATACTTTAATTCAATTTCAAAGCGCAATCATACATTCAAGGTTAAAAAACATGAATACGAATTGAAAGACAGGTATTCCATAACATAACTATTTCATTTTCAATTAAAGCAATATTAATTATTGCTCAGAACCAAGAGAAACGTCTATAATTAATGTTTCAGTCTATGTTTGAATTTAATCTGTAATATGATCTTAATGCATAGTAAAATAATCTTAACATTTTGATTTAGTACTTCTATTTCAGTTTATCGTTAAAAAATAATGAAAAAAAAAAAAAATAATTTTGGCACCATCAGTGTTTGAACTTTTCATTTGTTGCGTTCTGCATATCAAACTGAATGTAGATCTAGGCTAAGTACAATAAATATAAAAAGCTGTAGCATTGCTATCTTTGAAAAACTATAGAAAATTAAGTTTTGAAATAGGATTTTCTTTTTGTTGTAAAAATAGATATCGTTTTTTATGATAAAATACTTTTTCTTGCTTGATTGATTTGTGGTTAAAAGTTTTTCCAATATTCCTATTATATTTTAGTTACTTCCATCGATTTTTAAATTCGACTGAGAAAAGGATAAATGAAATCCAGTTTGAAAATAGAGGGGCACATATGAATATATTTACATAATGCATAAAATATAATTTTAATGGGTTTTTTTTCGACATCATCATTCGTTGCTATACTAGACATAGAGAAACATCCCGATACAATTAAACAATTCCACCGGCAGCTTTCACAGGAAGTTGATATTATTTAGGTGCTTGCTATCCAAAACGCACAATCAATATGAAATGTACTTTATTTCCCATACTAATACATTGCCTCATAATTCTTTCAATATTCATTACCAAGAATGCAAAAAGAACAAAAAAAACTTTCACAAAAGGTAAGCAAATTTGAAATCAATTCCCTATGGAAGCTGGTGATAGTGTATTTTAAGCTTTATTCATCGTATAATATTTTGTACATAAAGGAACTGTACATGAATTAAAATGCTGTTTACTGATCTGCCATACATTATCTTTAAACGGTGTCTTACATTAAAAGACTCATTACAAAAATTATAGGTGGACTTGATCCTTATCTGAGATTAATAGCATCACTCTAAGTTAGATTTATACATCATAAGGTTAGCATGGCACATCCATGTGTAGTGCTAGCTATAATGAATTCAAATATTATCACATAAACACTATTTTTACAACTGCAGTAAGACTTCAAAGTTGTATAAAGCTTTAATATAGAGGCTTGTAGATACAATATTTTAAATATTTCTCAAGAAGCCTTTTTAATACTTTATATTGACTAAATACAATGATCATACTGTACTTTGAATATTTTTATGACGATGTCATTATTTTAGATGTCTTCCGTTTACGTCCCTTTATTTCAATCAGGCAAATCATGCTTAATACGCATCGTGATAGATGGAATACCATCCATTACTAGTACTGCTACTGCAAGAATGCCTGAAGTGCATTTGCTTACTGATAAATATTTATAATTGTTTGAAAGTATATATGCTAGCAGTCATTCTATCCAAATTATTCAATTTTTTAAAGATTCCTTTTGATAGCTTTAGTTAAAATGTTCTTTAAAACGAGCAGCGATGGTGAATGTTACTCTTAGAGAGTCACCCCGAATGTGTGACGACCACTGCAGTACAAGCAACGTGTACTTATGGGAGGGATATGATCATGAAGGCTTTCTTAAGATCGGTCCTCCTTCCCAGAGAAGTAGACACATCCGATAAGGAGAAGGACTAGGAGAATGAAAGCTAAAGTCCCCAATACAGCAAAAACAACGACCCATTCTTGCTCGAGCGAAGCGTCAGTAGGGTCGGTTGGGGCCGTTAAAAACTCTGCACCAAAGAGAGAATAAAAGAAAGCGAATCAATTAAAAATTGATTATAATTTGAGAATGATATATATATTTTCAGGTTTGACGAAAATGCAACTAAAACAGAAAGGAGATTAACAACAATATAGAATACTAAAAATGATGGTGTGGATTTACAGAGCACCCACATCATCCAAAGATGATCAAAGTGTTAGCCCAATAACTATTCTTTTGTAAACAATAAAATACTAAAAAACAAAACTCATTAATGGTAACTGAGGAGGGTGGAGGTGCAAGAAGATGAAAATTATGTATATACGATATTAAAAAAAAATATATGTAAAATTATGTTAATTCTAGTCCCTATTATAGGAATTCTAATTCTAAAAAAGAACTAGAACTGCCATCTCAGGCAATAGCAACTTTTAAACCATAAAACTGATATGAAATTGATATATCATTTATCTATTTGTACATTTGTATCATTTCCTGTTTAAGAGAACACAGGGTCCCAAAATTTGTTCATAGTAAGGAAAACAATGTGAGTTCATCTTCTTACTGTTGAATTTGAGTACCTTTAAAGAGTGCTCCAGGCGGAAAATAATTATATATCTAAATAAATAGTGTAAAATTCACCGAGCACAATGCTGAAAATCTCATCAAATTTGGATAACAAATAAGAGTTATTGAATATCAAAATTTAGCAATATCTTGTGGAAACAGTTATAACTACATTGTCACGAATATTTATCAGGTGTGCTTATGATATCACATCCCCACTGTGAATTCTACATCTCCACTTTCCTTTTTATGATGTTATTACATGAAATCACAATTATTTTATTTTTTATCCATGTGCAAATGATACGTCTCCCTAATGTGAATAACATAAAGTGCAGCAATGAATATCTAACATGCATTAGATTAGTTAGTGCCAATCCTGTTCTTTTAGTTCATTGAGAAAAAGATGAATAATATTTTTTTCATTTAATATAATACAAAAGAACAAGAAGGGATATGACATCATTTTTTCATTGAATATTCATGAAGACATGCCCAGAACTGTTTCACCAAGACAATGCAAATGTTTAAATGTCATGACTTTGTCATTCCTTGGCCGATTTTGATCACATTTTCATGGTTTTCTTTGTCTGAATTTCTTTTATCTGTTCAAATCATATTATTTCCAGCTTAATGTACCCTTTAACAGTGTGGATCACATTTTAACACGGTCTACCATGCAAACACAAATGACCCGTATTCTGAACTTTGGTTTAAATCAAAACCTGGTTTAAAGTTGTGGTTTAATTATGGAAAGCCAATTGAGGCACGAATCCCTAACAGTACACATTCAATTTATTAACTCATATGACACTCGTATTGTTAATAATTATCTGGGAAAGATAATTGAAGTATTTTTGCTTTGTTCTGAAAGCAAATGAAACAAAAGAGTGAAAATATAAAAAATATAAACATAATGTTTGGCTTCCTATAATATCGGCACAAAGTTAGACTGTGGTCTAAGTTACACCTGACTTCAGAATACAGGCCACAGTGGACACTCACACTGTCAAGGTGTCCAACAGTAAGATATAATCCTCATTCTTTTAAATTTGAGCCTTTTAACAATGTGAGTCACATCTTTACAGAGTCAAGTATGGAAACAAACTGTGAACACATTGTGCGAAAATCTGATCCTAAATACTAGCTTCTTTATTATAAACATTCTATTTTACAAAAATAAAAGAAGACTTAATACTAGGATTTTTCAGAGAATATCAGCAAATGTGCAATTTTGCACTCTTAACAACACAGATATGATATGTGAAATAAATTGTATATCAGGATCTGGGTTTGACTTACGTTGTCGGCATAGTTCACCAGAAAACCCGGCTTCACAAGCACACGTGACACCGTTCACTCCATCAAAACATGATCCTCCATTTTCACAAGGGTTGCTGAGACATTCGTCAATATCTGTGAAAAAAAGATCAATAAAAGAAAAACAGAATGCTGAAAGTTCAAGAAATTGGACAAGAAATAGGAGAGTTACATGTTTTGAAATGCAAAGTGACTAATACTGTGTAAATCTCAACAATTTGCAACTTCATGAACAGATCCACACCTATCTGCTTCTCAGATGTTTTTTTATATTGCAACAATCTAAAAAAATGAAAATGTCTTCACCTTTTCTTTGCTTTTATGTACAGCTTTCTCACTTTTTCATTTGCCTATAACTAACCTGTTAGTTCATCTTTTAAAGTACAACTATTGACAATATTTATTAGACAAGTGGATATCGGCAGTCAATGTAATATTCTGAATAGATTGGAAAGAATGAGTTTATACCCTTTTCACAGTAGTCTCCCTCAAATCCAGGGTCACAAATACATTCTTCGTTGTTACATGTTCCATTTAGACATGTTCTTCTGTCACATCTGTTGATTACAATAACTGAAACAAAGAAAAGAATATTGTGATGACATATTAATCATAATAATCCACTTGTATACAGCACTTAATGCATCGGAACGACAGATATATTATTACCCCGGTCATGGGATCCTGGCATGCCCGCATACAATGTATGCACCTTTTCCACTCCCTGGGGAGCATTCCAACAAGAGTTCCAAGACTCAACTACTAGGCATACTACATAGGCTTTCGCATCCTTACCGGGTACCCATTTAACACCTGGGTTGAGAGTGGCAAATTGTGGATTGATGCCTTGCCAAAGGACGCTAGGCCATGGTGCATTCACACCAATTGTACGATTATTGTTTTTAATTTTCACCATTTTGAAGTATTAATGAATGCTATAATCTCAAAATGGTGCAGAGCAAAAGGAATCTAGTTACATCCCCTGAATAGGCATACATGAATATAATTACTCAAATCTAAATACTCTGTTTGATATGAAGCTACTTAAGGAAAATTGATTTAGGAAGTGGAGGGTCAAGTGCATGACATTAAACATGTGAATTTCAACACAGTGAATAACTCGCCCTTGTTTATTAAGTCATTTTGTGGCCAGTGTTTCTCTCTTTTCAAACTGTTTGTCGTAGTCTGTAGCAGTTTTAAACTGGTTAGAAACTGGCAAACTTTGTTCATTAGATTACTTTGTAGCTAGGAAAGATTACAAAACAGCGAATTATTTCCATGCTGCACAACTGGGTTCCCTTTGAAGTTGAACAATAGATGGCAAAATGCAAGACTATTTTGAGAAGAAAACAACTGTTGCCTGATGGAATTTCAAACTGCAATGGCTTCATACGAGCACATGTCACTATAGAGCCGGGGTAATAGTATGGAGCGCTTAGAATCATTTATATTAGGCGCGATATGAATGCTGCATATTATAATGCAAGTTCCCCGCTGTGATTAATTCACATGATATGCAACTAGTGATTGGATGCACGTTCTAACTCAATTTAAACTATTTACATAGTTAAAGCTTGTGTATAGTTTTGGTAAATCCACCAAAATGCACCTATCACTATTCCAATTCATTGCTAGCTAATATGAATGGATATGCCCTATAACAGTTATGATGTGGAGGATATGAAATGAAAATGTGTTTTACAGGATAAATTTGGCGATTTTACATGGAAATTTAACTTGATCGGGTCACCCGATCAAATTAAAATATCTGTGTGTTTTTGTCTTTCAATTAAATCCTATTCCAAATCATGGAATGGGCTGAAACTTTCAAGATATGTTCTTTGTCTGTAACTTTTGGATATCTAATCACTAAATTTATAAGATAAGTGCTTGAATGCCCATTTTTTTAATTTAAAACAAGCATCGCCGAGAGAGGGCGCTATATATCCAAGATTTGAATATTTGAAATTTTCTCAGAGAAGTGCAGTTGGAAAAATATCTAACGGTCTCTACGCTTCAGTAAGACTGTCATCTTAGATGATATTCGATTATCAATCACATTATTGACCCTTTACCAAAGCTATTCACAGCTTTAAGCACCTGACTTACTCTTCAATAAAGCTAACACTTGTCTCTCTCAAAATTTTACTAATCACTAACAATGATCATTTCCTTGTACAATAAAAAAACACAACCAACTGTATATTTAACTTGTTGGACTCTTACCATCGCTACAATCAGTTCCGCTATATCCTGGCGCGCACACACATCTTGTCCTTCCATTCTGCTGGATGCATGTGGCACCATTTAGACAACTGTCGATCTCATTGCTGTTACAGACAGTGCCTTCAACTGCAGAAAAATATAAAGAAGAAATAAGAACATGTCATACAGCCAGAATACCATTGAGTCAAATTTCAATGAACAACCAACCCTTAGCATTTAAAAATAATCAAATGAAATATGCAAACATTGGGACTTTCGTTATTTGACCTGAATTTTACTGAAATCTTAGTATTTCCTAGCCAGAAATATCAAGCGGTAAGCAAATACATTTAATATGATTTGTTTGATCTTAAATTGAAATGAATGGATTTTTTTTTTGGGGGGGGACTTCACTTGTGCAACTGATTTGTTTGCATCACCTTGTTTAATCATTAAGCATGCCATGAAACATCATATTAAAGAAAAATTATCACAAAGGCTGACTACATGTAACTGTTATCCACAATGCTGGTAAAATATCCGCTCTTACATGATTAGTTTGAAATTCCAATTACATTTACTTCCCTCTTAGTTTTTCATTTTAATACAAATATGTACATTGCTGAAATACCCATGACAGCATAAGGAAAATTATCTTTTAAATTAGGAAAGTTGAATAAATTGCACTACAATATCATTTTCAAATTCTGGTTCAAATGAATTATGAAGTAATGATGGAACATATATATCCACTCATCCTAAATATTGATGGGTGCATGGAGCGTCTTGTGCGATAATATAAACTACAAAAATGATCCTAGCCAATTAGATGCAAGGATTTATTGGCTTATAACAAGTCAGTGAAGAATCAGTACATGACGGCTCATAATGTGGATGATTAGTTCATACTTACCGAGGGTACACGTTTCCCCTGTCCATCCATCTGCGCATGTGCACAAGAAATCCCCCACGAGTTCACGGCAAGTACCTCCATTTCGGCATGGTAGAGGGAGGCAGTTACCTGTTACAAAAGAAGTAAAAAAAGTAAACAATATTTATTATCTAATTCTTCAAATTGTATTGTAATTTCCTTTCAAAGTCAAATGAAATACAATATATATCAGATATTGAAAGGCAATGAAAAATGTGAAAATAACTGCAGTAAAAGAAATAATATGATAGAAACACTCTAAATGATTTCTGTTTTATTAATTTATTTACCACTCGTAGGATGGAACACCCTATCAACTGCTGTATTTCGTAGGAGTCCATGATATCAAATAGTAATTTATTGACTCCAAGGAAAGAAATACATCCTCTTTTAATGAAAGTGTTCTGCCATGTACATGTACTATCATTCCCAGCTTTGAAGATTTGTTGAGAAGAGTGTTAGGGGCTAAGTTCCTAACTTTTCGAGGTGTCACCGGTCATCTAGACTTCTTACATGTAGGTTTGTGCAAGACTACAATACTAAAAATGGTAAATTGCCAATTCGTCTACTGCCAACTCGTCTACTCACCAAATAGTCTACTTTCATTTAGTCTAATGCCATTCCATCCATCAACATTTCGTCTAACAACCATTTGGTCCAATCATCACTTCGTCTAATCATAATTTCGTCTCATAACCAGTTTGTCTAATATCCATTTCATTTTTATTCATTTGCACAATTAATACTCCAATTGGGCAAAATGGTATATGGACTAAATGGCTATTGAACTAACTGGTTATTAGACAAAATGGTGATTGGACGAAATGCCAGTTAGACCATGTGGATAGTGGACAGTTGATGGTAGGCCAAATGATAGTAGACGCGTTGAAAATTGGACGAATTGGCATTAGACGAATTGGAAATAAACCACTAAAAATTGGCATGAGTTCATATATGAAAGACAACTGTTAATTTGGTATGCAATAACACAACAGCCTGTTTTAGACTGCATTATTGGCTCATCCTCAACCCTCATTCCTCAACTATAATCTTCAAACCTCTTCTGTCCATTCTGATTCTCATCCGATTCTCATTATCTGCCCCCTCTTCCACTGTTAACCCCAATTGCTCCTCTATAATTTGGCCTACACTCCCCAAAGTCCCTACCAACTTCCTTCCCTCTTCTACCTTTATATACCTTTGAAACTCCTATATCCACCCCTTCCCAACTTCACAAGTCTAACCCTCCACCGGCAACCTCCAATCTACCCCTAGTCCCTCCCTTCTCCTCCTGCCTATGTGCCCCCTAATCTTAGTATAAGGGCAGATATGAGCCATGAGAGGCTATTCTGATAGGGGTCATAGGAACCTAAGGATGACCTCATATTATCCAATTGAATAACAAGGGCATAGTTTCTTTTACGACCAAGACCTTCCTTTGTTTTTTTCCCCTATTTTACCCCTTTTCATTTCATTTATATCCACAAAATTGAAATATATACAAAGCAACAATAAAAAAAACTTTAAAAATAGTGATGGACCAAATGAAAGCTCATCGGGCATTTTTCCTCTTATTGTTTTCACTTCTTGTAAAATCATGGCGGGGGAAGTGCTCGCCATTATTTCGCTGTATTGCCGCCCTTGTGGTAGACTATTAAAATACTTACTTCCACGGCATGTTCTTCCCATGTTCTCAGGGCAGTTACATTCAAAGCCATCAACCAGATCAGTGCATTCATATCCGTTGAGACATGGGTTACTGGCACACTCGTCAATCTCTGCAGACCACAATTTAAAACATTATACTGATGATGAAAGATGCATATACTCTACAAAAAAGATACCTATATTATTGGAGAAGAATACAAACTTATGAACAAGACAATAAAGAAATGTAGAAAATTATTTCTATATTATTTAATTTTTCCACTTACTCTAAGTCTCAAACTTTAATTTTGCTACTGGAATCTTAATACACTGTATAATGAATGATTTTTTTAATCAGAATTTGCAAACCCTACACAAAAGGTCCAAGATCTATCTCTGTTACCTCATGGTTAAAACTCACTTTATTGACTTTCATTGGACAATTTTCCATTCACAATTTATGTTAGATATCATTTTTCTCACATTTCCATCCAACAATATTTTGGACCCAAGCCCTTAAAATCGAGATATAACATGAATGTGAAGCAGTTCTTTCATCGAAGTGACAGGGCTTTTGTTGAAAACTGGTTACAGGTGCATGAGAATGACTATTGATTGAATATGGAATTTAATTACAACGACAGTGTAGGGGAAAACATGATAAATATTGTGGCATATGTATCACAATATCTATCATAATAAACAGGATCTTCAAGATAATAGTGACCTACCATCTTCACAGTTAGCCCCGATGTAGCCCGACCTACACTGGCAGATGTATTGACCCGTTGTATCCCCCTCAGGGCGTATGCACACTCCATCATTCATGCATGGATTGGAATCACAGACAGTGTCAGCAATAACTGAAGAAAACATATCATGATGCGTTATTTCAGGTATATTGAGACAGACAAATTTCTTTCTATAATCTCATTCTTACTACAGTAATCTGGAAGTGGTTCCTCTTTCATTGTTTTGTGTAACCACCTTGTCGTCTTTTTATATCATTAATATCATTGTTTTAATCACTTCCACAATAAAAAAAAAATGTTTTATTATCAATTACCACCTTCTTTGTTTTGTATGCATTCTTATCCATAAGCTATCAATATCTTGTATGTATTGTGATTATATATGATTAGACCCTCAATAAAATATATGATTAATAGAAAATACTTCATCAGAGTACAGATTTGTTGGGGCACATATAGATTACTGACATCAAATGAAGATAACTTCACCCCTATTCAACATCCAATCCGGTAAGTCCTCTATTAAACTGACATTACAATCAAATCGGAATTCTTGTCACTTTGAATCAAGCACAATAACCAAACTTTTCAAATCAGAGGAAGGATTCACAATACCTCCTGTTGTGCAAGCTGACCGACAAGCCAGTGCAACAGGTGCATACATAAATATTATGAAGTTTTGTGAAAAACTACCAAGATGTATCCATAAAGAGCAATTGGCAGTGCCACTATTTCTACACTTTTTTCTTAATGCCATGACTTACCGATTTCACAAAGAACCCCAGAGAAGAGCGAATCACAGCACCTACACTCAAAAGCACCGCTCAGGTTTATACAAGTGCCTCCATTTACACAAGGAGAACTGTTACACTCATCAATATCTGTAATAGAATAGTAAATTTGAGAGCGAGGATATTACAAGTTTGATAAAAGAATTGTATGACCAGGAAAATGTTGGAGATACTAACAAACATATATTCAAAGAAATGGTTAACGGTGTTTAATCCATTACTTTGTTCTGCTAGACTATTACTCTGTGATACAAATAACAAAGTCTAATTTTCTCTTCTGTGCTAGCTTTGGGAGCCATATTGATGACATCATTTGAGAATGTTCCTGATATTTTCTGGGTGAATTTCATATGGAATATTGTCAGGACACATACGATAGTTGCCAGTTGAGCAATTTTATGCCACTTTTTAGCTATCTCCTGCTGGCTAGATCGGATGGCCTAAACATTCTTGTTTCTTTAATTAAAATATTTTCAAATTGAAACTATGAACTAATATCTATCAATAAAACAGACAGGGATGTCATTTAGGCAGGGAGGTTCAAGTCAAAAGATGAAAATTTTCTCTTGTAAATGTGACTTGGGTCAAGAAAGCGAAGGCTGGCCTCAACTTAATCCCTAAAAAACAAAATAGATATAAGTTACAAACTTTTTCATAAATCGATTACAAATTAAGAGTCACACAGCATTGCAATTTTAAGCCTAGGATGGTACTGCATGGAGTCACGCCAACTGGTGTCATGTTCTTGTGCTGATATAGACAGAGATTTTGGTGAGTGAATTTCCTATTACTCTTCAAATTTTGAAAGAAAAAAATAAATTTATGCAGTCGGGTGCTAAATATTGCAAATATATCAATTAATGCAACATGGAGTTGCCACAATGTACATGCAGGCTTAAAATTCTACTTATAATCTTAACTAATTTTTCAAGTTAACGTATTTGTAATAATTCATTTAAAATAGTTGTAAATGTTGTACTTTCTGAAAAAGTGTAAAATGCCAAAAGCAAGAATTTTTACACAAATTACTTCATCTTTTATAGCTGATAATGATTGAGTCACTTTAGCTTGCCATTATCTACTTGTTCTTCAAGTCATGTCATTTACTTTATGATGAGCTTCATGATATCACATCCCCATCTTCACTTACCAGTGTTGCAGGATACGCCTGTCCATTCAGGTGTGCATTCACAGGTATAGCCCGAACCGGATTCCATGCATGTACCTCCGTTTGCACAAGGTGATGAATCACAAGGAGCTCTCTCATCAATAGCTACAGAAAATTAAAAAAAAAGATGAAATATGAACTTGAAATACAAATGCCATGAAAAGCCTGCACAATAATTTTAGGCTTTACAAGAATTTAAACTCAATTGCAATAATTGGCCTTCTTCTGCCAGTAAAAATGTTACACATATTCGTAATTATAAGATGAAGTAGCTAAATACCAATATATTACATTTTGAGAAAGATTGATAAGTAGGAAACATGGTAGAGATTAGAGATTTACTGGACATGACTGAAAATTGATAAAAATGGCAAATCAACTGTTAGTCGTGGCACGTTAAAGCGATTACGTGTGCAGAGGAATTCATTTAGATATTCAAGTGGGACGGCTATTTCTTTGTTGATGCATTCAAATTAGATTTCTTTCCAAACTATGGACATATGACTTTTGTTTTTATTTCCCCTTGAGAGTAATAGTAATGCAATATAATACAAGTATAATAATCCTAATACTCATATATGGTTACATTGTTTAGTGTTTATGTGAATAATCAAATAATTTAATTTTACCAATAATTTCACATTGATCATCTTCGATGTCTGATGGACAGAGACAGACAAAAGAACCATCTCCACTTTCACAGTGGGTACCAGCTGGGCATGGGTCACTTGCACAAAAGTTTATTTCTGAAATATTAAGAACAATCATAATTAGAGCAATCTGGAAGTCTCAAACCTCAGTGAAGATTGTCAGCATAAACTTTGAAAATAACTTCTAGTCGATAGGACTTCCTTGTCTGAAAGGAAAACTTTATATGAAAAAGGGACATAGAACACTTTATAAGTGTGAAAGAGGTAAAAACCCAATCAATATGGAGTATGACTCTTATATGAAGTTCTGTATAAGCTGTTTGAAGAATAATTGCTGACTTGATTTGAACTAAGTCACAGTGTAGCAATCAAGTACACTGATGAGAAAAATTGATTCATCTTTACAAGTTGTTTCACAACTACCAATCAAAATAGCATACACATTGCACTGGAACATATTCTACCATAATCAAATCGATATCTCACCTATTTCGATTTCACAGTTGGGGCCAGTAAAGTAGCGGTCACACTGACAAGTGTAATTATTTATAGAATTGATACAAGTACCCCCATTCATGCAGGGTCCTGTACTGCTGGCCTGGCACTCATCCATCAAATCTGCAATGCAAACAGTCATAAAACTTCATGAATATTAGAAATGTAGAGTGTGTGTGAGAAGAGCTGCATACATACTTTTATTTTTCATTTCAACTTGTCCCATTTATTTCTTTTTACATATTTTCTTCTTATTTTATGGGGGAGGCAGTTATGGGGTTGGGAGCAATTTTGAAAAAAAAGTACCTGCTTCGTCTCTCAGAGAAAAGCGGATAGTGAAGCCATCCTCGGTCTTTGTGCCATCAGAGACAAACCTGGCCCAGACAACCTCTCCTGTAGAAAGGAAAGGAGGTGGCCTCTCAGTCCCAGTCTGCTCCATGTTCCCTGATGTATCGATTATGGCTGACCCCAGGTCATTGATATTCAACAGGTTCCCGATAGTGACAACATCGTACAGGCGCTCGGTGTTGAAATTGATCACCTCAACATAGATATGCTTGCCGTTGGGAGCGGAGATGAACCAGAGACACTCCTCATTGTTGGGGTAGTTGGCGGGATAATTGGGCGAGACAATATCGACGGCCATGGTAAGATCGGTCAGAGAATAGTTTGCGCTACATGGGCCTTCTGCAGAGTTCAAAGAGATCCAAAAAGCAGATACAAAGATCAGTGGATCATGCAAGGCAAGTCAACAAGGAACATGGATATGTGTAATATTTGAATTGACTGACTTTACCGTGTTCATGTAAGACAGCACTTATGATTCGATGAAGGATAAAACCTTGTAAATATAGTGTTTCTTGTCCCAAAAGTACCTTTTTTACATATATCTTCTCAAGTTTGCTTCATCCCTTCTCTTCATCCCCTTACCTATTTTCTTAAAAATATTCTTACTACATATGCTAATTTAAATAGCTTATTTAAAAAGTATGACACAGAAAATCTGACAATAGCATCTGGGAAACTTTTGAACATGCTCTTTGGGTTTTTAGACGTACATGTACATCATTATCCAGACGTTGCCAGATGGTGCGTTCCTTTAGACTCTTAATCACAAGGGAAAATTGAATTTGTGCCCGTCTAATGCAGGCTAAAAATACATGCCTGTGGCAGTCTCATAAGGCTTCAAGTCCTCAAGTCCTTCAAGACTTACAGTCATTTAAACAGAAAGACAATACCTATTCAAATAATTACCAATTTCACATCTTGGACCAGTCCATCCAGAAGGACAGGAGCAGAGGAACATGTTAACGCCGTCAGTACATTGTCCTCCATTTAAACAAGGGTTGCTTGAGCATTCATCAATATCTATGTAATAAAAAGCAAAGTGATCATATAAACATCATCACATATATAATTATAAATTGTTATTATGATAACATCGTTATATATATTTCCGCAAAGAAAGAGATTTTAAAATCTACCTTAGTAGGCAACTCTGTAAATAAGTTCTTTCAATTTTAATTGTTTCTACACAAATTCCTGAGCTATTACTTTTACAAAGAAAATGGACTGATTATCAGGGTCTTAGAAAACTCTGAAATTCAGAATATCTTTAGTTTTATGCAGAGCAGGGGTTTAGAAAACTTTGAAAATTCTAAATATCTATAGTTTTATGCAGATTTGTACAAAATTTAAATTGAGAAAAAGTAATTTGAGCATCACTACCCTTGGATGCCTTTCTAACCGCAATAACTTCATTATGTGTAGTAAAATTCAAAGAAAATTATGAGTTTAATGCAACAATTCAAGATGAACAAGGAGGTTGCATAAAACAAAGAGGGAAAAAGAAGGAGGGGAATGATAAACAGAGGAAGTATCAACGTTGATGAATAAGAAAATAATAATGAAAGAAGAAATAACAAAAGGAATGAAAAAAATAAAAAGAAAATGAAACATACCTATCTCGCATAACGTTCCTCTGTATCCAGGCATGCACGTACAGGTGAAAGTATTAATATCAGGAGTGCAAGCAGCACCATTCATGCACGGGTTCGGATTGCATGTATCAATTACTGCAAGATAAAACATAAAGAAATTTCATCAAGTATAAGTATTGGTACTAGATAGCTCTCGCAGAAGAAACATCAAAATACCCATATTACACATTGGCATATACCAAATAAATGAGCTTATGCCATTTAAAGAATCATTATATTGTGGAGTATTTAGAGACTTGTAATCATGCAAGTTATATTTTACACAGCAAGCTTAAGTGTAATATTTATTACAGCTGTAATATGTACACCTTTTTTTAATTTTTTTATATTCTACTATGAACAATATACACTATTAATAGTCGACATATGCAAAATCATATTTCTTCAACATTGCCAACTGATTAAACCAGCCTATTGTTAATCATATTTTGCTCAACATTTGGGGAAGTCTTTGTTTCATTCTTTGTTAGACAAAAGGTTTGATAACAGATGACAAGATTGACCTCAACTGTTGGCAAAAACCCCCACAGTTGTACAGCGATTATATGATTCTTATTAACCCTATCTAGGCCGGGGTATTTTGGGAGTTCATATGGCCGGGGGGGGGCCTCCCAGGCCCCCCCCTTAAGATCTCGGCCGTCGACCGCGTGATCGTGCCGAAAATTGGCACGCGGGTTGCCTGGGACATAATCTACAAGATCGTATAGTAATTTATTTCATGCGAATTGCTATTACGTGATTATGCTAATTTATGCGTAATTAGTATGTGAAATCATACTTTTTCCTCTAACTCCCTAAATAAACCTCCAAATTTACTAATTTTTGGTATAGAAACTCGTTGTGCTGTTCTTAGCAAGTGTAAATGAAAAAACTTGCAATATCAAATCATTTTCTTATGTATTATATTGTTTTTTGCAATTTCTTATGTATTTCTCTGTTTTTTGACCTTTTGTTTTTCATTGTTTTTTCAATGAAATTTGTTGGGGACTCTTCTGTGATCATAAAAAGCATAAAATAATTACATTTAGACCAGCAAAACTAAAAATAATCATGCATTTATGAATTTTGGTTGAAAACACAATTAGCATTGACTTTGTACACGAAATCACGTTTTTTGAGCAATTTTTGGTCTGACATGCACTTACATAATGTTGCGTAATTTCGAAACCACATACCCGGATGACGCAAAATTGGTCTCAAAAGTTGCGCAAGACTTGAAAGTAAAAAGTTAGCGAGCGGCACGGTCAAAAAATTTCGTGCGGCGAAAATATCACACAATTTGTTGAGGGGGGGCCTCCGAGGCCCCCCCCCGGCCTAGATAGGGTTAAGGAAGGTGTACTCGACTTGGAACGTTCAGGAGCTTACATGGTTGTATTTCTTAACTATTCAAGTACTTCATAAAGTCAAGTGTAATTTTACACACAGCTTTATAATACCTGTGAACAATACATATATAAACATAAGACAGTGATTTAGACGGTGTGAATATATAGAGCATATAAAAATAAATAACATGCTGGAGCGAGTATGTGCTTTTTCAGCTTTGAAAAATTGACTAAAGGACTGGCATTGAAATTGTACCATAATATATTACAGCCACTAAGTATATTTCAGATTTATATAATTTATCTATTCAATCCAGGTTAATATTATATTGCATCTTGACTCTCGACATATTAATAAACAAATGGATTGTGAATGAAGACATAAAAGATGGAACTTACCGATGTCACAGAGAGTACCGGTATAGCCACTAAGGCAGAGGCAAGTGAATACATTAATGCCATCAATGCACACTCCGCCATTCAGACATGGATTGGATGTTCCACTGTTCAACAAACAGTCATCAATGTCTAAAGAAAAAACAACAGGAAAGAGAGAGGGGGTGGGAAGTAGGACAGTCGTGACGGGAGATAGGAGGATGAAAAAGAACAATGATGGTGTGTGTGTGTGTATTGGAGAGAGAAAGACAGAGAGAAGGGGGATAGGAAACAATAGTGAGAAAGAGAAATAAGAGAGAATAAAAAGATGAAGACAGGGAAGGAGAGAGATGAGATAGGGAAGAGGTACAAAACATTAGCAAATCATATGCAAAATATAATAATAATAATGATAATATAGGATATTTATATTGCGCAGATATCCACCTTGTTAGGTGCTTAAGGCGCTCCTATATTACCCGGGTAAGGTAGGCGTTCATAGCACACACAGCTTCTTAAAGAATTACTTCCTACCAGTACCCATTTACCTCACCTGGGTTGAGTGCAGCACATTGTGGATCAGTTTCTTGCCGAAGGAAATTACGCCATGGCTGGGATTCGAACCCACGACCCTCTGTTTTAAACTCCGAAGACTAATCCACTGGGCCACAACACTCCATAAAGTTGTACCGTATAATGAACTATAACTATCTTTCTTTTATACTCTACATATTCTCAATGCAAATAAAATCAAAGTGTAGACAAGAGAAAAGGGCTTTTTTAGTCTATCAAAAATGGCCAATGTCCCCATTAAAATACAAATTTCACTCTCAGTTATTTCATAGCATAATGGCAATGAAAACTGTTCATTCTGTAATTATAATGCAGGTTTGGATAGTACATCCTTGCTAGGAAGAAAGATGTGATACACATGAGAATGATAGTATCATAATCTAAATTCTCACTTGTTGCACATGTAGTGCCTGTGAATCCAGTAGCACATTGGCAGGTAAATCCGTTGACTTCATCCGTACAAATCCCACCATTCTGACAAGGATTGACTGGATTGCAGTTGTCATCGTCTACAATAGTAATGATAATAATGATAATAATAGGAACACATCAGTAATAGTAATAATAAAAGTACCAATAAAAGTATTAACACACTTATGATAAAAATTACAATTTTATTTATTCTATAAGGATAATAAATATCATTTAAAAACACAACATGTATGAGCATGGTGAAATCATGCACATACTAGAGTGTATGCATTTCTAATCAGTCTTAATAAAACTATGTCAAAAAGCTGTCCAAGCAATATGCTTTATTCACTGCACTTTCCTTAATAAAATTTGAATCATTGTCAAATGAATGACATCCACTTAGTGAGATCTATGCTTGGTATATTAGAATGTAGAAAGATAATGATAATATATCATGTTACAAATGCCGAAGTTTGCTTGAAGACCGGCTCATAAAACTAAATTGGCTAGACTAGGAAACATGAGAAATTAGTATTATTGGCTCTTCAAACAATATTTTGTGGATAAACTGTTGGTAATAAATGACACATGTTTATTTTACATATTTCCTGCATAGATTGAAGATTTTCATATGATATTTTAATTGATTGTCAGCAGGCTTATATGCTGCAATTATTCTCATTTAAAGATATACCTACGTTTCAAAATATGTTACAAAATTGATTTCTTTGGTAAATACTTCGATAAGAAAAAATCATCTTACTGATTTCACATAAGACACCACTATAACCGGTAGGACAAACACATTCAAAGAAGTTCTCCCTATCCTGGCACTGTCCACCATTCTGGCAAGGTAAACTTTCACACTCATCGATATCTAGAAAAACAAACAAAGCAGATGAAACAAATAAGCACATGCTCTCACATTTCAGCATATTCTACTAATATTCACTGAAATTCGTATAAACATAGAATAGGAGATTCATGAATATACAATATGAAGAAAGTGAGAGAGGAAGAAAAAGATAATATCAGGAGAAGAATAACAAGATGGAGAAAAAGAAAATAAAGGAGGAGGAGGAGGATAAGAATAAGCTTCACAAAGAAAACAATCAGTGATGGTCATAGGCAGCAATCAGTGGCGTACCGTAACCCAGAGAAAACAATGATCAGATCATTGTCTCCTCTGGTTCACAATCCGCCACTGGCAGCAATCCATGGGCTGCAATCCCTGATCAACAAAAAACAAATATGGCAGGTTTCACCCAAATTTCAAATTGTCTATTGCAACCTATGGGAGAGAGTTATCTCACTGCCAACTAGAGGGATCAAAATCTAACAAAAACAATGATAATGATGATGGTAACATACCGATTTGGCAGCGATCGCCTGTCCATCCACTGAAACAAGTGCAGGAGAAGCCGTTCACCAGATCATTGCAGATACCATTGGAGCTACATGGTTGCACAGTGGTTAAGCACTCATCAATCTCTGCATGATAAAACATGAGAAATGAACCATTGGATGTAAAATTTTCTAAAAGCATTCATAGGTCCGTATTTTGAACTCGGGTTAAATTTAAACTCTGGACTAAAGCCGTGGTTTAACAATGGATAGCAAACGGCAACACAGAAATCTCAAACAATACAGGTTCGATTTTTCAGCTCATGTTACTCAGATCTTTCACAAATATCTGTGAATACTAGTTGATATCAGTTTTATTTACCCTTACAGCAAAAAGAGCACAGTGGACATTAAAAAACATATAATGTTAACACGTGGTTGACTTTTTCGGCTTCCCTAATTTTAGCACATATTTAGACGCCTATAGACTGTACTTTAGAAACCAGACCTTCATGTCATTTCATACATATTAAAATAACACAATATTTTAGAATATCATAATAGAAATAATGTCCTTGGTTAGAAAAAGGAAGTATAAAAGCAAAAGTAGAAAAATGCCTCTCTATATTGCATTAAAATTATCTCGGTGTATCAAAAAACATTCATGGAAAATCTTTTAAGGGTTTAATGAGTCTTTATATAATATCTTACGTGGTGAATGCTACATGTAAATTGCAGATTGAGTCATTTTCATCATTTGGATTCTCAAATTAATTTTATCAATATCTATCTTGTATTCTCTTTCTTAGACTTTGTCTGGCGAAAACTATATTTTCCTTAAAGCGGTAGCGATTCTTTATTTTATTATATTGATGTGTACTGGTATTTTGAGGTGTCGCTGGAATAATAAGAGAATTGTGACTAATAATTTGATGATTCATTTCGATTGTATGTCAGCTAGTACAAGGTAAATCAACCGAACAAGAAAAAGAAATAATATACTGCATGGTAAAATACATCAAAAACAAATAATTTACTTGAAAATCAAAGACTATGCTTACATGTTGTAAACACTATTAAATTAAAATGTATCAACGTTTGTAAGTACACTGTTACATTGAATTGAGATATGGTTATCAAAGAATGGCTTACCAACTCCACAACGAATCCCTTGGTATCCAGCAGCACAGGTGCACCTATAGCCATTGTTCTCATCCGTACAGGTCCCACCATTTTCACAAGGGTTGCTGATACAAAACTGCACCTCTGCAATGTGTCAGTGTAAATGAATATAGCTATTATTATCATTGTTATTCATCATTACATTGCTATTATTGTAATTGTATAATTACTTTAAGTATTGCTATTGTCATCATAATTATGAGTCTCATCATCATCATTAATCTTATTATTAAATCATTGTTAATATTATTACCAATATTATTATTTTTAGTGTCATTATTATCAATAAAATTATAATCATTTTCAGTATTATTAGTATTATTAGTATCATCATATGAGAAACAGTAACCCTTCATAAGAAGGAAAGTGTTGCCTGAAATAAATGATGATAATGATGAGAAGTGTAAAACTACCTTTCAATTACTGCCAAGTTCACGAACTTAAATTCTTAATTTTTGTCTTAAATCAAACCTCTCCTAAGATTTTAAAGCAAAGTAAAACAGTGATCGTCAAAGTGCCATCATAACAACCGGAAGATGAACAACAATTAATTCCTGTTTTGACTTTTGCTCCTAGCTGCTACGTGCAACTAACACTTGTGTATATTCCTGATAATTATTTTGGTTATCATGTTACAAATAAGAAAAATGGCAGTTTTTGATGAACAGAGTTGGGGACCGATCAGATATTTTTGGTTGGCTTAGTGAATTTTCACTTACCTATCAGGCAGCGTGGTCCAGTCCATGCCGGTGGGCAGGCACATGTATAGCCACCAACCTGGTCCGTACAAGATCCACCATTCATACAAGGGCTACTCAGACATTCGTCGACGTCTAGAATGTAAAAAAAAAATGGAAGGTGAGGAAATTTGTCATTTGTCTAAAGGCCTCTAATTATTAAGGTCAATATATGTATTTTCTTTTAATAGTTATGCCATGTTTTTGTCAGAATCCAAGTCTACTAATTTTATCAAGAACTCTTGTTAACAAGAGTTAAAAAGAATCATGGGGACGCCATCATGATCATAGAGTCCTGGACTCCTGGTAGCTATGGAGGTATTCTTAATGAAGAATAGGTCAAGAACATTATTTACCCGAGTCGGTTCCATAACATTTCCACAGTTCACCCAATTACCATTAATAATAATTCCTCTGTTCTGGCAGTTCAATAAATGTTGAAGGATTGAATGAATATAATTGTTGTATGGGAACCTAAATACATACTGATTTCACATCTGTCGCCTGTCCAAGCCGAGGTACAAAAACAAGTGAACTCATTCACATTGGGTCCATTGATACACGTCCCTCCATTAAAGCATGGTGAATCCAAAATTAGACATTCGTCAATATCTGATAATGATAAAAAGAAATATGAATACTAATTTTTATTTCTGAAAATTTTTTGATTTTCATGTATTGATGCATATAACCAATCATTTTCTGATTCATTTTATATACATGTATGCTTCAACACTTTATGAAGACAAATTTGCTGCTTTTGTTAAGCACTGTCATCCTGGGTTAAAGGAAGAAATATGAAATTTGTTTTTTAATACATAGAAAGCTGAAGAAGCAACCAGCATTGGCATTGGAACCACTCTTCGAATTTTGTTTATTGTTGGTCTAGCTGACAAGATTCAATATTTTTTATTCAGAGATTTGTAGTCTACTTGAATTGCTCCTTAAGTCATGGTGATGCTGATGCTTAAGAATAAAAACAATATTAGGAATCATGATAATAATTCAATGAGCAATCAATGTATGATAATTTTCATCATACTGATCACAATGATAGTGATAATTACTTTGGAAACAAAACTAAATGAAACAGTAATGGTAACTGTAATAGTACAATAGAAAACAAATATTCTTAAAACATTATCCCTTCATGAATAATGATAACCATTCAGTAATAATCTGAGTATTGATCTTTTATTACAATACTAATGAAAAAAGGATTCGGATCTCAGTTATTTTGATAAATTATTAGATGCTTAACGCTTTTTTTAAGAATTACATAATATTTTCAAGTTTCTTTATGATCTCCAAGAACATACTTCACTCCTTTGTGATTAGTTACTAGTAGAAAGAAGGGATCAGCCAAAAATAAAAATAAGAAATTCAGTACTGATTTGCATTCTGCATTTTATCACAACGAAAGCCTACCTTCAGTACAAATATCGCCAGTCCAGCCCTGTGCACAAATGCAACTGAAGTCATCCTCGCCCTCCTTACACGTTCCCCCATTTTGGCAGGGTGCACTGAAACAAAATCGGGCACCTGTTACAGAAAGCAAATAGTAAATACACACATTAGCAGTCACAATCTATCCTTCATGGGGTGGTAGGGGTGGGGGCTAAACATCCCACTTCTACTAATTATCATGAAATGATTGTGTGGTGAGGGGACTAATTCTAAGAAAGCGAAATAATAATGTAAGAAATAACTAGTCTAGGGCGAATATATGTGTATACATGTATTATGCACATCGGTACTAAGATGCAAATATATTTGACAGGATCATTGAAACTGAAGACTCTCCTTTAATTGTTTACATGTACTTCAGAGAATAGATTAAATGTACAAGAATCCACAACAAGCATACATTTATTGGCAATCTCAGATATCTAATTTTAATGAATTACCAAAATGTCTCACTCTTTCTTTCATGTAACAATTTTATTTAAATTTGTGTAATTACTTTGACCTACAGCAGGGTTACTGTCCAACTTGTACCTTACAATTCAAACAAACAACAGTGTATTTCAAATTAGTGAAAGAGACGAGAGTGACTTGAAGATGTTGACTATCACTAGTGTTCATCCCCTGGAAAATTTGGTCAGGCATGCCTACCATACGGTTTTCAACTTGGAAATTCAGTAGGATTTTTAGCTGCATTCAACTCTTTGTGACACACCCATGTCATAATTATTATACCTGTCAGTGAGCTATTCAAACTTGGCAATAAATGTTCACCAGCTGACATATCAAAGTTGCAAAATATATATCATGAATGCAAGATTAATGATAAAATCCTTGCAAACAAAATCAGTGCTTGAGTAAGCTTTCATTTGGCGTAAAAGCCATATTGATTTTACAGGTACATAGTTACACCCTAAGATGCAAAACAAATGTCAGTAATACAAACAACAATTATTTTTTTCTGAAACAAAATCTTTACATCAATTTCTCTTTTACTATAACTCTTTGAGTATTCACCTCAAGATGATGATGATAATAATAATAATAATTGGCATTTATATAGCACTTTATCAATCTACAACTGTTCAAAGCGCTTCACAATCATTATTACCCGGTCACTGGATTCATAGCATTCCAAGCAGCCTGTTAGGTGCAAACTTGCTAAACCAACCACAATGACTGGTATATATGATATATTGCATGTGTGTTCATTTTGTGCAACGTTATGTCTATCACATTTCATTTTCAATATTACATCACAGTGATTCTCACAGGATGAGAAGGCTGACTAACTGCTCACACAAATCACCGGGAGAGTTAACAAAATGTGTCATTCTTACTTGTCTCACAACGGTCTCCAGTCCATTCCACTGGGCAGTCACATACATACTTGTTGATCTGATCACGGCAGGTACCACCATTCAGACACGGGCTACTGGCACATTCATTAATATCTGGGATCAATGACAGAAGAGATTGTCAGTAACTAATTAAAGTACAGAAACAAAATTGTAGTTGACAGGAGGTGACAATGTTAACAAAGAGTGTTAAGAATGGTATCAGTTGGTGTTGTAAGAAGAGAACACCCTCGTGTATTAAATTACACTTTAAAGTTTGAACACCAAAAACGCATTCAGCATAATGTATAGTCCAACACTAACAGTGAAACGTTTGGCGTGGTTCTCTGTGAACATAACGCCATGGCATTTGCAGTGAATAATATCAGAGATTCGGTCATGTGAAAAAAAGAAGACCTGTCAATTGGATAAGAATGAGAAGAAGAGCAGGAGGAATAAACACTTACTTGTTTGGCACAAATTATCCGTATAGCCTGGTCGACAGCGGCAAACAAAAGAATTGACTTGATCCACACATTCCCCACCATTCTGACAAGGCCGAGACAAACATTCATTGATATCTATACAAAACAAAATTGAGAGGGAGAATACACAAACATATTAAAGACACATTAAGAAGCTCTTGATTATTCCCTTAGTTTCTGATTCTGAATGAAATGAAATATGATAATATCTATACAAATTATACTTAATTTGATATGTATTCTTCAAAATCTCAAATACATACATTCAATGTACTCTTCAATGCACTCTTTTAATCTGTTTTACATTCTTTCCAACAAATCAACAAAAACTCCCCTTCACTTGATGCATAAAAAAACAAGCCTCCACCTTTAATATATTGAGAAATTCCCTCTTTTAGTGCTACACAACACACTCCTTCATATGTAGTACTACCCCCCCCCCCCCTCCTCCAACATGCTTATGGGGCGTTGCAAGAAACTTGCGATCAATTGCAAGTCTATTTTCATTCCCGAAATCAAGCATATGCAAATTATTACAAATTTGGGATTGATTGCTAATCTGCCCCATGAAAAAAGGAGTGTAATCTGATTTGCTATAGTTAAAACTGATCAATCAATTGTAAATCGTAACAGAATATTTGCGATTGATTGCAAATATTTTCTTGCAACACCCCCTTAGTCTTCAGTTTCAGATGATATAGGCCATATCAAATTTGACTATAATTTTATAAATTGAATGGATTAATAAACTTGAACGAATATCACTTATAAGATTATTTAAAAGCGCATGAGGCACACTCTCTTTGGACTTGTATTTAAGAGATCTCTAAAATACTAATCATTGATTTCTAAAAGAGTTTTAATTTTATATGATGGGCCAATATACTTGGACTTCTTAACACAGCTAGAAATCACAAGCATTTACATAACACAGAGAGAGAGAAAATGTTCACTCACCCTCTCCACACTGTTTTCCAGAGTATCCTGGGAGGCAGGCGCACCTGTAGTCAGCAACAAGATCAGTACATTGAGCTCCATTCCGGCAAGGACCACTTGAACATTCGTTTATGTCTACAGACACAATAATAAAAGTCATAAACATTGAGAGAAGACGATATTCAGGTGAATGTTTAAACGTGATAAAGTGTTCAATAGCTGTTTTTCATTAATAGAACTTATGGTATGTCATTTTATTATTGGACCTCTCAGGGAATGAAATGCAACAACATCATTTATCATCATCATAACCATCATCATCTTCATCGTCATCATCATACATTATCATCATCATCATTTTCATCATCATCATCATCATCATTTTCATTTTCATTTTCATCATCATCAGCAGCAGCAGCAGCAGCATCATATATCATTATCACCATCACCATTAACTATCACCACTCCCACCACCATCATTATCATCCTCCTCCTAATCATCTTCATCATTATCATCATCTATCATCCCACCATCATCATCATCATCATCACATATTATCAGCGTCATCATCATCATCATTACATATTATCAGCATCATCTTCATCATTACTCTCATCATTAGATTAAGATTTGGTGTTTTCGGTTTGCTACTCTGTGTATCATAACAATGAAGATTCTGATTAAAACATATTTATAATCACATTTCATTTACTTCATTTCTTTTTTTTTGGGGGGGTGGGGTTCAATGTATATAAAAGGGTATTAACATCTTTCTTGGTATTAACAAGATGAGAATGCCATTTCAAGTTGGTGTTCCAAATTGATGGCACAATTTTATCATGCGACTAGGCCTAACTTACCCACTGAGCAGTCATATGCACTATAGCCCGCAACACAATCACATGTAAAGTAAGTGTCCAGATCGTTGCAGGCTCCTCCATTTAAGCAAGGATTAGATAGACACGGGTTGACCTCTGATTAGAGTGAAAACAAAGTTAATTTCAATTATTCATTAATCAGTCTTAAACATCTATGCTCTTATATTCTCAACTAAAAAAGGAATTGTGTCATTTTTGTAGCTTCTATTGACAGGAGGTAATTTGTCTTTGGAAGCTTTTACATTTAAATTAAAAACATTGTCGTGCATCATTCATGGCGTTTAAAAAAAATAACAAATAAGATCATTTAAAAACACAATTTTTATATAAAGAATAACAGCTATGTGTATAAAAATTCTTTTGAATAGCCAGTCTTCTACTCTTTACAAATCCATATCACAATATGTCACAAAATAATCACTTATGCTTTTAAGCATACAAGCCTTACAATAAATATCATTCACCATCATTATCAATGCAAACCAGCATTCGTAATACATTTAGAATTGTTGTATGAAGAGGTTTATGACATTGGGATAAGGCAGGAGAATCCATGAACGATTGAGCTCCGTGCCCGATTTCTTATTTGAGAACAGGGATCAGCGATATTTCACATTGCTCTCAGCCAATTATAGACCTTGATTAGCAGTGACTCATATCATGTAATGCTCCTTTGCTCCCTACAAAAAAACATACCGTCTGCGCAGATCACGCCTTCGTATGCAGTGGTGCAGATGCATTCAAACCCATTAACTCTATCTCTGCATATTCCTCCATTTAAGCATGGATTACTTGCACATTCGTCGATATCTGCAAAATAAAAAAAATTATGATCATTAGTACCCATTGATATGAGATTAATTTTTGAACAAAAATTCCTCAACCTAAGTAGAGAATGTTGAATATAATTTTAAGCATGTTGTGAAACACTTGTTGTACACCATTATATTTTCATAAGTTATACCTCATCTAAAAAGATTGCCTCTTGCCCCTTGAAACCTGTTGTCCTTTGCATCTTGCAAAACATGTGTGAAACTTCAAGTAATGTTCAAGTTAAACTTTAATTGATTGTTGTATTATTTTGTTCTCTTTGTATTATCATTCTTTTAGGATTGGAAAGTAAAAAAGACAACAATAATGACAACTATAATTGCTTACATAACACATACATGTAACACTTCTCTTATCCATACTACATTAAGTGCTTTGGAATAAAGCTGTATATCACAGATATTGAAAAAATTGTTGAAAACTAATCCATAGCCATTTTTACTGCCATATGTATTGAAGTAAAAGACCATAAGCACACCTTAACAGCATTACATGCCTTTAAATTACAGAATAAGCCACATGTTTTATTCATTATTGAAAGGATTTCATGGAATCATTAAAATGGTCAGTTTTCAAAATGTTCATAGTGTTAAGTCACAATGATGTATTTCTCCTGGGCCTTTCTTTTCCGTTGTCCCTTACACATAGCTCGCCCCTCCTCACCTGTGTCTGATCGCAATGTTCTGACAACATTGGTAAAAACAATCATGCTGGTGTCCTAAATTCCCAAATTTTTGGGTTTCAAGAGGTTTATACAACGAGGTATCAATCCACAACTGGTATCAGCGTGATATATGATTGAATTTACAAGATATCTTTATGTGAAAACAGTTTTCGTTGATGGCATTACCAATTGCATACTTAAAGTAGTTAATTTTTGGCATGAAATACCTCAATTGATAATACAAATGTAATGTACTTTCTAATAAGTAGATGGTACAAAGAAAAGCAAAAAACAATGCAGGTACAGAAACGCACAAACATATTGGGAACAAGATTACATATCCCTTGAATTGCCTGTATACATTAAATATATTACATGATTGATAGGATGTGGTACTTACTTATTTCACAGTTTCTGCCTGTCCACCCAGCATCACAAATACAGTTGTAATCATTAATCAGATCCTGACATACACCAAAATTACAAGGTTCTCCAATACAGTCATTGATATCTATTCAGGGAAGTTAAGAGAAAGCAAAATGATAAAACAGGGGAGAGAAAATTAAAGAGGGAGAGATAAAGAAGGATGGGTAGAGAGGTGAGGGATACATACAGGGAGAAAAAAGAGGGGAGACATAAAAAAAGAAGATTTCAAATTCAAATTCAATTCGGTTTTATCAAACAACACTCATCAAAAAGTTAGAAGACTAACAATGTGAGTTTACACCAAAAAATATGTAATATGAAGTGACCATTAAAGAAGAAAAATATATGTTATGTTTAAAAAGCAAAGATGGGAGGGTGGGGGAGGGTAAAGTGCGGAATCTCGTTGTTGTTCATTTGAAAGAAGGATATTATTTTCTGTTTACTGTTGATGGATATGATCATCTATCATTTGAGGTACATGTAGCAGTTATATTAATTGAATTCCCATGATGTAATCTATAATCTGTATGCAACTTTTCATTTTTCGATTTGTGTACTTTATCAATAGCAGGTTATTAATCTCAAAACTGATATTTAACAATTTACTTTTCATCATAATTGTGTATTTTATCATGAACATATATATTTTAGAGTGGGATTGTTGTTTTCAAATATATATTTTACTTTATTAAAGGGAACTCTGTCGGTCAAAATGTTTGTACTTGAATCCATAACAAATTATGATAAAGCGATGGGAAAAAGTGGAAAATTCATAAATCGGTCAGATTTTTCTTCACCAGTTCATTAAATAAAATACATACACAGAGCCAATAATCTTACTTGAAATTTTCAGTGAATAAAAAAAGATTTAGCTCTAAATGAGAAAAAATAATTCACTAACTTATATCGCAGTTGGCACCCTCGTAGCCTGGAGCACATTGGCATTCGTAGTAAGTCCTGAAGTTAACACATGTTGAGCTACTAGAACATGGGTCGTTTATACACAGGTCGATTTCTACATACAAAAGAGACATTACAGCATCAAGACAAAATATATCACATTACATAAACTTTCCCAAATTAATTTATGGGCTTGATTTTATATACCTAATGACTTACAGTGACAACATAATTTCATGCATACATTCAAGAACTTACACTATATCTTCCATCTCTTATTTTGAGAGAATAGTATGTTTTTGCATGCAATGAATAATATTTAACTAAATATTTCTGCAATTTCTGCAATTATATGACACTGCCACATCACGACGCCTTCAAAAATTATTTTTTGGCAAATCTCTCCATCTAAGGACTGATAAATTCTTCGTTTAAGACAAGTAAAACCATGTATGGTAATAAATATGCTAGGTGTGTATGTTTATTCTTCATTTGCATTACAACCTAATCAAGGTCTACAGGCGAAGGATGTTTTGTAACAAAAAGCCATAAGGTATATTGTGAATAATTGAGTATGACCATTCCATTATTGCACAGGTATCCCTCTCTATTCATCCTAGCTTTGGGAAAAGGGGACGGAATATAAACATTGAAAAGCGACACTCGCATATGCATGTTTAAATGTCAGTTGATTTTCCAACTCAACCTACATGCATGTCCAAGCGATAGTAATAAGAATATTGCCCATAATACGGATTGTCAAAGATTCAATTCAAAATATTGAAAAAGCAAGATGAAGAGGAATGTTACCAGTGTCGCAATTGACTCCAGTGTATCCGGGAATGCAGGTGCAGGTGTAGATATTTCTGCCGTCGTTACAAAACCCAAATGAGCCACATGGATTGTTATTTACTACGCACTCATTGATATCTGAAAAAAAATGAATTTGGCCGTTTTAGTTGGGGCATACTACTTTCATTAAGTTCATAGGTTACCCTTTTTTCACATTATATATTGTTAAAATGTTTCTTCAGGTAGCAACTGAATGTTGTCTAGGCTGGCAAATTGTAAAATTGAAACTTTTTTATAAGACATTCTAGAATATTGGATGGTAAAGTCAAACATTGAATGTTTTATGTGAAAGAAATCTTGCCTCACACCACGATACAATCAGCTGCAATATCAGTTGGGCAATCATTTGCGATTTGAAAATGATTAGACTTAAATGAATTTTTAAAAAAGTTTACATTATTACAATTTGCCAGCCTAGACAACATACAGTGTATTCATCTCATCGATTAGATCCTCAATTAGTTGGATATGATTTGTCAACAAGGTAAAAATAATTTAATGTAAAGATATCTATTACCAACATATGGTCATGCAGTATAAGGTGGAAAGAATTGAAAACTCTACCCCTAGGCTAAAACAAATATATCCATTGGAAGCTGGTGGTCGCTCTTGGACAAAGTATCATGTCCAATTACATAATTCATTCAACAAGTTTTCTTCCAAGTGCCCTCTTCCTTTAAAAAAATATAACATGTATAAAGATCATCATATAGACGCATTTGTCAAACATTGGGAAAAGGAAATTTATGGAAAACATGCATATGTATACTTACCTTGCGAACATATAGTTCCTGTGTACCCAGGGGCGCAAATACAGGTGAACATATTCTGTCCATTCTGACAAGTAGCTCCATTCACGCATGGCCCGGACGCACATTCGTCGATATCTAACAATGCAAAAATAATGGCAATCTTTTATGAATTAGTTCATTTCAAATTCATCAGACTAAAAGAAATGCAAGATTACAGAGAACACTTGGATAGTTGGTGCAAAAAACTTTGGTTTGTATCTAAGAAATTAGTGTTGATTTGATGTACATTATTTTCACACCGTCTCATACAACGTAATATGAATATGTTATCAGATGCTAGTTCGGTTTTAAATGATGTGATCTTATTAAACACAGAACTGATGAAATAAATCTGGCGAATTATCGCATAAGATTCCCTTTTCTAACACTTGGGGATCGCATTATTCCATTCGAGTAGAGGTTTTAAGTTAACCATTTCCTGACAAGCAAAATTAAAATCTCTACATTTTCAGGGGGGGGGCCTTTGTGTACTGTGCACAACTGTCCCCCCCTCCCCCAATTCTAGTAGTGATTTCGCTCTCATTTTGTTCAAAAACGATAAAGACAGACCTCCCCTCATGTAGTTCTAAAAAAAACATATCTTGGCAAAAGCATGAAACGGAAGAAGAAATAGTGCGGGATTGAGGAAAGAGAACAAAGTTTCCGAAGGAAATTTGATGTAAAGAAGACAAGTTTCTTACCTTGATTACATACCACCCCTGTCCATCCAGCTGTGCAAGAACATCTAAAGCCATTGACTTCATCAATGCAATTTCCTCCATTGAGGCAGGGATTTGGTTGGCACTCATCGATGTCTGCAGGCAAATAGAATGAAATTTTAAAACTATCACCTACTCCATTCTGACTATGCCAAATAAATCATCATAATTATAATTTCATGATAATAATACCACTTAGAGAAATCAATGTCAACATATTCTGTTTTTTAAACAGCTTTGGAATAGTTCCACTGTACTTTTGTCATTATGTTTTATACTAGCGCCATGAGCCTTCCAGGACAGAGTGGACACGTCCATCTTATTCTTAATGATACTTTTAAATTATTGTTGCTGTTCCTTTAATGCATGCTTGAAATAATGCACTCGTTGATATATAGAACTTATTGGAAATTTATTTTCAACTCTGTGAAAAAATGACATTTTGAAGATTTTATTTCAAATTACCAGACATAAAGATAAAAATAGCATTGAACATGATCAAGCTGCAGTCATCAGAGTAAATTTGCATAAATGAACAGAATTCTAGAACGCTAGAATTTCAGAAAGATCATATATAAGAAACAAAAATTGCTAATTCTCTAAAGAATTTTAATATCATGTTATTGGTGATATTCTTCTCCCATTTTATTGTTTCTGAACACTACCTTGATTTCTAGAGATAATAATCCACCTCATTAATAATTCAAAATAAAATTTCACTGACATTTGCAACTTTTCAACACCTAAACGGTAGGTGGATATTAGCATGCGACTTTGGTATATACTTACTGGTTTGACAATTAACACCGGTATATCCAGGGAGACAGGAACACGTGTATGAATTGATGCCGTCTGTACAGGCTCCGTTATTTCGGCATGGATTACTAGCACACTCGTTGTCATCTAGTATAAAGATAAATAGATATATCATGCCATTTTCATGCGGGTATGAACAATTTCCAAAGTGAAATGTCACCTGCAGTAGTGTAACAACACTTTGTTTACATACTAAACTATTCTAGTGAACCTGAAGAAAACATTATAAGGGAATTCTACTAGTCGTTCAGTAGCTATTTAATTTCATAATTATACAGTGATATCCATAATAGGTAATGCACTGTTTTCATAAATGTATAGACCTTGTTATGCTATGATGTATGATCAGGATTGAATTGCACTTTATTTGCTTGATACTTAACAGTAGTATAAGGAGAACAATAAAGTATCAAAATCAATTGAAAATATATTTATGTCGGTGGAATGCTATAAAGGGTCCAAGAGAATTTGTTACAAACAAAAAGAAACTATCACATTTTTTCCGCATAAAATGACCTCAACGACTTTTGGCCATTGAGTATCTATAGTTATACCCCTTTTCGATGCTGATGAATTTGACTGTTTCTACCGCAAATACCCAGCATGTAAGCTGTGAAAAGGCACAAAACTGGCATAGTTGTATTTGCAGCAAAACAAATTTCTACCATTTTTTCTCTCTTCCAATAAGTCATTAAAACTGAAAATGTAATCTGCAATCACTTAGTTTTGAGTATTAAAAAGCATAATCAACTTTGAAAAAAAACAGTCAGTGTTAGTTGATTTAATTGAAGGATATCAAGTGACACCCTCCTACAGTAGACTTACTTATTTCACAAGTAGTTCCAGAGTAGCCAGGCAAACAGTTGCATGTAAATGATACATGACCATCTACACATGAGCCACCATTTAGACAGGGTTGGGGGACGCAGTCATCCACGGCTGATTCAGGGGGAAAAAGAAAATGATTTGATAATTAAACATATTTTCATGACTAATGATAAATATATAAATGCAGGCTTATGAAAAATATTTGATAGCTGAATTGAAACTAAACTAAAAACTAGGACCATTACAATCTTGGTTCGTTTATAGTCTTTACTGTATGAAAAACGAAATGAAAATCTTATATTCAACGTAAAAAAAATTCCACAACATGAAAAATAATCAGGGCTTTAGCGATTCTTATATTTTCACAAGAATTTTGTAATGAACGTTCTTTTTCTACTAAGATTTTTTTTCATTTCATAGCTCATGCATATTATAATTTTTCAAACTAATGATTTGGGGATAGAAAAATCAATGAAACCTAAAAGAATTTTCCAAAGGGGTAAAAATATATATTTTCTAGACTTTCAGTGGTGGCTATCTGACAATATTGACATATATTTATAGAACAGCCTCCCTGTGAAGATGAAAAGTGTTTTGTAATTATAAGAGATTCTGATCTGCGTTAAATATCTATTTAAATAGAAATTTATAAATCTCAAAAAAGATTTGTCTCTCCACAAGGCATGGCATATCATCATTTTCAAAGAAATGTGATGATGTGTCACTATTTTTACATGTACCTCCTGATTGAAGGGGAACCTATTCCGACTTCCAAAGCTTTTCACATTTGGCGGCCAAATGTACCACAAAATATATATTTAAAAACTGATTTGTTTTTCACTATTATTCTGAGAAATTTCATTTGAAACAGGTATGTCAAAATTTGACTACACTTGATTGCAACGACAGCTCGAGTAACCTTTTCGCAGACGGACAATGTGGAACCATGGACCTACCACAACACGGTGTGACCTACATATTTATGTGTCATAATCACTTTTTTCCAGTGGCATCCCATTCATTCTCATATCTTACAGTAACAAATTTCACAGTATCAAAATAAAAGTACTTACATATCAGGCAAAAGGTTCCAGTCCAACCAGCGAAACAGGTGCATGTAAATCCGTTGACATTGTCATTGCAGATTCCTTGATTGTTGCAACTATTAGGCAGACAGTCATCAATATCTGAAAGCAATGCCACAACAAGAGAAAGAAAATTAACAAACTCATTAAGAAGTATGGGAAGGGGAAAAAAGAAGGAGAAGAAGGAGGAAAAGAAGAAGAACAAGAAGAAGAAGAAGAAGGAAAAGAAGAAGAAGAAGGAGAAGAAGAAGAAGAACAAGAAGAAGAAGTAAAAGAAGAAGAAAAAGAAGAAGAAGAATTTGATTAATTTAAAAGGCTACAGCCTCTTTGCGATTAAACCAATCTCTTAATTATTGACATGTGCTTTAATAGTAAAGGTTAATGAAACTAGCCTGTATCAAAAGCTTGGTCATTTTCTCTGAGTGGAATTTGTGTAGTGCGCTTTTGAAGTTTGGTAAGGTCCTTTTGGAGCCTAGTTTATATCATTGCCTAGATTACAGGTAACCTTTTATTCCTGTTGCTTCATTTTATATGGATGAACTTAGGTATCAGCATTTTTACAATCACTATATCCAACAAATTAATTACAGGGAGTTCCTCAAAATCAATCATAAAATGTGGTGAAAAAACCATTATTTTGACCACTTACTAATTTCACAACGAAGTCCTTGAAATCCTTGAGGACAGTTGCAGATGAACCCATTTATTTGATCTACACAAGTTCCTCCATTACTGCAAGTGTTGGGAGTACAGTCATCAATATCTGCAAAGAAATGACACATAAAATTTTTTATTTTAACACTTATAAGCCTTGGATTTTTTTGTTATTCTTGTCACGCCCCACCCCTAAGAATTTAGCCTCGAATTGAGCGATTGCCACACAAATTTGAATGGCCATGGTAGACAATGTTGTAACCTACATGATTGCATATCAAAATTTCAATAAATGTATATATTTGATTCTATATGAATCACTTAAATAACATGCAAGGAAACAATATTTTACAATGATTCAATGAATAAAGGCATTTGAACAGCTATCTGTATAGAAGCCTTGTGGGATTCTGATCCAATGCACATAAAAATGAACATAAACGATTTTCTAATTATTATTTTATGATTTTAAATTTATTTGTTATGTGTATCTTTCTGTATTTAAATACTTTCCGGAGCATAATTCACCTTAATTAAGTAAAAATAATGATACAGTAATTGATATGGGCTAGAAACAGAAGTTGCATTGGATTGTGCACAGAATACTTAAAAATGATATGGGTCTGATACACACTTACATGTACACAATATTAGATACTTTCATAATCACGTACCCAGGTGTCCCAAACTAGATCTCAAAGTTTTGCAAGACTTGAAAAAAATGGTAGTTAAAAATGGCAAAAAATATGCTACTGCTCTGACTGTTAAACAAGGTGAGAATCATGGCCAGGGAAAGTGCTGGGGGACGGGCACTCTTGTCCCAAGCAAACAATCAAAACCTTATTTTTGTGCATCGATTATTTCATTCCAATCACAATAATTTAATACTTTCACAGGTTCTCGGAATTAGTCTGAATGCGTTTCCCCCTAACTTATTGCCACCTCATTTTTTTCATATTGCCCCAATTCCCCCGGGTTAAACTGTGATCATCTTCAAGATTCAATAATACTTTTGATAACCAACATGATTTATTTTTATTAAACCAATCAACCATTATGCCAATCATTAGTATTTGCGCATTTTGGGCAATTATAGGTATATGATATAAATTTATAATGTTGTGGAGATGCCGTATCTAATCTTCGAAAAATTAAAAAGGGAAATACTGTTGTTACCAATAGATAAATAATCCTTTGATGTTCTTATATTTTGCTTGACAGTTATTTTTGATAAAGAAGTCCATCAAACTTAGGAATTTACACTACGCATGCCATGGCATGAAAATGACATGAGTTTAAATGTTACAGATTGTTCAGCTGCAGGTGAGAAAATACTAATTAATTTCATTATGTATCCATGATATATCTTCCTGGTGCATATTCCTAGAGAGCGGGAGGAAAAGTATGGGATAAACAAAGATTACGGAATGAATTCAAACTGCCAACGTTAACTTGGAGTAGAACTGGCTACATGAACTTACTTGTGCCACAGTGAACTCCTGTAAATCCAGCCAGACAGTCACACCTATACATGCTTACCAGGTCTACACACATACCGCCATTCAAACATGGAGCAGACTGACACTCATTAATGTCTGTAATAAAAGAGAAGAACGATAAAATTAATAATAATAATAATGATGATGATGATGACAATAATAATAATAGTAACAGTAATAATAGTAATAATAATAACGTTCTATTCACCTAGGCTAGCAACTTCAGTTAGGAAACTGCTCTACCAGTGGACCCTGCATGACATAACATTATTATTACCCTTCTCCAATCTAAATGCTGAGCGCCTAGAAAGACGACAGAATGTCTCATTTTTCGAAGTCTTTGGTATGACTCGGCCAAGGATCGAACCCAAGACCTCCCATTCACGACCGGTAACCATGACGATGGCATCCATGATATATTAATATTACAAATTTATTGTGGAAAGTTTGTAAATTCTCACCAATATGCCACATACAATGACAATAGCAGTAGTAATCATATCATTAAAGTTTAAGGCTCATTGGGTTTTACTGAAACTTTTCTTATTGCTGAGCTGCTACCACTGCAATCTCACTCTTCGAAGCGGTCCAGGGGTGTCAAAGAATCTCTTGTATCTCGTATTTTACTTAGCTCCACGGATTCAAACGTTGACAGTACGAAGAGGAATTATTTTAATAGGTTTGTTTTATTGTTTTCATTTTTTGAAGTCCGAATTAGTAACTGGACATTCTAGAGTGGGTAAAACGATAAAATATTTACCATTATCACAGTATAATCAACAATATTTACAATTATTACTGTAATCAAAAGTTAATAATAATATTTCTTATAACAAAGACTATCCCTTACTGATGTCACAATCCTCTCCAGTATAACCAGAAATACATGTGCATCTGTATCCGTTGACCAAGTCTGTACAAGCACCGTTAACGCATGGATCAGGCAAACAGTCGTTGATATCTTACGTGGAAAAAAAAGAAATCAGTATAAAAGTAAGACTTATGATTTCAATAAATATTCTTATAACTCAAGTTCAATTTGCCTTAGAAAGGAATCTATCTGCCCTGATTTGATGACCTAGATGACCCTATTCAAAGATATTTAATTGGATGTACACAGCAAAACTGTACCAGGCCTATTCACATTATGAGGTACATGAAATAGAGGGGTGGTTTCTACCCTAGGCTTTATGGAAACTATAATTTATTAATCATAATTGAAAATAAGCTATAAAAAGGACGCATTTCTCCCTCTTCTCTTTATCTCTCTTTATATATATATTTATGTATGTATGTATATAAAAATTAATAGAGTCAGTGATCATTGGCCAATCTTGCTTTTGTGTTTATCGCGATATATCTATAATATCTACCGATTGCTTTCCGGAAAAAAAAAATACTTACTTATGACGCAATCCACACCAGTATATCCTGGGTCACATGTGCACTGGTAACCATTGATAAAATCTGTACATTGTCCGTTAACACAAGGATCTGGGGAGCACTCGTTGATATCTTTAAAGATATACATATATGTTATAAGATTCAGAATAATGATGATGATAATGATCATTATCATTATTCTAAAATATTCTATAATAAAGCTGACTCGTCATTGTCATCATTCTTAAGAAAGATTCAGATCCCATAAGCACTCCAGCAAACCGACACATTGGAGGTAACCAAATTGACTTCAAATTTGAACGTTTACCATCATCAAATCGTGGTTTTCGCCAACTGTAGCTCAAGTGCAGAACCAATATCTACATTTAAAGGCTTTTTGTGAACTCTCATCCATTTTTATTGGAATTAATATATTTAGAAATCTGAGGTATTCAGTTTATTTTCATAAAATTATCATTTCATAAAAAATGGAATATAACTATAATGCCAAAAGAGGCTCTTATCAATTACTCGAAATAAACAATCAATATGATTATTTTTTTTATTTCAAAACTGACAACTATTCCATTTTCAGATTATTTAAAAGAGAATATATACATATAGGTAAATACTGATATAGTAATAAACATATATTTGTATACGTAAATAAGATTTTCTGAAAATAATTATTCACATTTTTATCAGTAAATCCACCTATTCCTCGCAGATAATGTGTACTTACTTTGGTCGCAATTCGCACCAGTATATCCTGCGTCGCATGTACACCGGTAACCGTTAATCAAGTCTGTACATTGTCCGTTAACACAAGGATCTGGCGAGCAGTCGTTGATATCTTTAAAGACATACATATACGTTATAAGATTCAGAATAATGATGATGATACATCTCTTCATTGGTTTCTTAGTTCTTCCTCTTCCAGGACCAGTGAGATTCTGATTTCAACATGCCATCATATTACGTCGTTCTTCATGTAATTTGGAATTAGGCACAAGCATTTTAGAAATGTTGGTATGTATGACTAGCCAGAGGCTGTGAAAATACTGATTAGCAAATATTGAGCACAATTATAGTATGATAATATATAAATTATTATTGCAATCATATTGAGTATTTTAGTAGTTATAATGATAATAATAACAACAATAATAATAATAATAATAGCTTTAGATCTACTCACTTATATCACAGGTATTTCCAGTGTATCCAAGAACACAGATACAGAAAAACCCATTAACAAGATCCGAACACGCTGCTCCATTCTGACATGGGTTCGGCACACAGTCGTTGATATCTACAGAATTATTTCCAAAGCAAAATTATCATGATGAATCACTGTGCACATTCTACAGTGTGGTTACATGTATGGGTATATTTTCACTTGTTTTTATTCTGGTTCATTATGGTCATTTGAAAGTACAGTATGAAAATGGTACATAATATGGCCTGATATTATTTGATACTACTAATCCTATCACTGTTATTATTACTACTACTTCTTCTACTATTTATACTCTACTACTACTACTACTACTACTACTACTACTACTACTACTACTACTACTACTACTACTACTACTATTACTACTACTGTAATACGATCACCACTACCACTACCACTGCTTCGATAAATATTATTACTAATACCATGGCTGATTCCACTATTACCATCACTACCATTACCACAACTACATGTATGAGCTATAAATGCAAGCAAAGTCAATACATCTGAAACAGAATTTAGTTTTTCATAAATATAAATTTTTGTAAATCTGTAATTATGATAGTATCACTACGTTGTATGCATATTCATGTTACATTTTATAAATAATGATCTGCAACCTACTTGTTTCACAGTTTGTTCCCGTAAATCCGACAGCACATTGGCAAGAGTAACCATTGACTAAGTCCGTACATGAGCCTCCATTTAGGCAAGGATTTGGGTTGCAGTCATTAATATCTTTAGATAAAAGCGTCAATTGAAAAGAAAAAAATCATGGATGATGTTGGCTATCAGTTCAATAACAGTTGAAACCAGAGGCCTACAGCAACTGCAAGAATGTTCATTTATTTGGGTTTAATTACTTTTTATTGCCACATAGGTGTGAGACAGATTCAATAACATTATAACTGTCATTTCAACATTTAAATGATTAAATTTTTAACGTCCATATTTGCTTCCATTAAAACGTTCTCGGTGACAACTCAATCAAATAAAATAGATAATCAAATCACATGAGCCTAAATTGATCTCACTAAAATAAGCAAGTTGAAAAGCTCTTTTCAGGGTTATACAGTGAGTCTGAAAAAAATATCAACCTAAAAAACTCGTAACAATTTTGAAAAAGATGCATACTTTGATCGCAGGTGGGCCCGGTGTACCCAGCGGCGCACCGACATTCATAGGAATTGATAAGGTCTGTGCAAATGGCGCCGTTTTGGCATGGACTAGAACCGCACTCGTCGATTTCTGCAAAATCAATGTAAAAGAACTAGATTAAACACAATACATACAAAGACAAATCTAATCAACTTTGAAAAAAAATGTCTAACAGTACGGTTTAATAACAATCATTAATTCAATAGACACTGATTTTGAATAAACTTTTTAAAGATCGCTTTTCTTTTCCTTTCTTTTCTTGAAAGCGGTTTTGGCCCACATTTAATCAACCATGAAGTCCAGTATGATTAGTGTAATGTTTGAAGAGACGATTAACTTACCAGTCTGGCAATTTACACCCGTGTAACCAGGAACACATACGCATTCATAGCGTGTAACCTGGTTGAGACAAGTAGCTGTTTGGCTGGCCACACAAGGATTGCTAAGACACGGATCAATAACTGGGGTAAAAAGTAGTGAAAAGAATAAACACAAAACAACATTAATAACAAAGCTAGTTATACAAAAGTAGCCACTTACATGTATAACTAAAAAGTCACTGATTCTACAATGTTAGAAAATTTCTACTCTAAAAAAACCCCAAAATCCTGCAGCAGATTCTAGAGAACACCTGCATTCTTACTGAACATTTGTGTAAAATTACAGAAAATTGGTATTTGGTATACTATTGCTATACTACTACTACTTCTACTATACTACTTCTACTACTACTACTACTACTACTTCTACTACTACACGTACAAATACTACTACTACTACAACTACTACAACTACTATTACTACGACTACAACTACTACTACTACTACTACCACTACTACTACTACCACTCATGGGCGGAAATTCTAAGGGGGGACAGGGGGGACGTGTCCCCCTACTCAAAATAGTAGGGGGGACACAATATCAAATGACCCCCCTACTATTTTGGGTCTTTGGTGATGCTAAGAAATATATAACTCAAAATGGGAATAAAACATGCGTTTTGGGACGAGATGATCCTTTTTTTGGCTTGTCAAATATATTTTCGTCGAAATGACCTTAAATTGTAGGTAATAGCCTTTTTTTTTTGCTTGTCAAATTTTCCAGACCCTTGTCCCCCTACCATTTGGGGGAGATTTCCGCCCCTGCTACCACTACTACAACTACTGTACTACTACTACTTCTACTACTATAGGGTTGAAATTTTTGATATACTGAGCCCAAAGGAACCATTTTAAGTACCATTTAACATCTTGGAGACTCAAGAAGAGGATACAATAAGATGAGCTCATAGGGCGTGCTTAACATTTTTTTTATTTAGCACTTTACTGTAAACGTGAACAGGATGTGAATTTCGCCAAAAAAGGAAAATGATAGATAAAATAATGTGAGAAAGTGAGGAAAATAATGTTGTGCATGTTGACTTGAAACGACAGATTTAAGACCCATTTTATCTTCTTGAGTAGATTATTATCTCGCTGAACAGACAATGCGAGCGTGAATCGTGATTTCACTAAAGTGAACGGAAAGTTTTACTATTTTCAAATAATTCACCTCTTATTCATTCATTTTTTTCTTCCTCCCCTTTATTCATTCTGGGTTTTTTTTCGTATCCTTCCTTCTGTTTTTTTTTCTTTCCCGAGGACTGCTACTGCCGCCAGATCCGCTTTGGTAACTACTTTACCAGTGTACTGTAATTACTTGAGAATCCATATACTTACCTATGTCACATCGTTCACCGGAATAGCCGGACGGGCAATCACATCTGAATGCATTTTCTAAATTATTGCAAGTACCGCCGTTTATACAGGGATTGGATTGACACTCGTCGATATCTGGTATAAAGGAAGAAAATCTGATCTGTAAATGCTTTGAGATAACGATACATTACACATGTACATGTGTACATAACTCGAGGAACTGAATTTTATTTATATTTTTATCCTATCAATGCCTCAATCTTCCATTGGGAGTGACAATACACTTTTTGCATTTATTAATGAACAACAATTAAACACTCCCAGTAATGATAAGTAACATAATTCAACGTTATTGATCAAATCGCAAATGCAACATTCACATAATACATCAAACGAATCAAAATCAAACAACGATAATTCATACAAATAAGTAAACATAATTTGAATGCAGAAGCCTGCAATCTTAAGCAAAAAGCGTATGGCAATAGCAGTTAGTATCGTCTTGGCGAGATTCACGATTACGTAGCTCCCTAACTCCCTATGGCGATACATAACTTATTACAGGCCGATTTTTGGCAAGAAAATTGTCACAGGCCTTACATATATACTGTATCTTGTCTTGCTAACATAAAAAGGATGATAGGTCGAAATAGGAAGAAAATATAGGCCCATGACATTATTAGGCCTATTTTTTTTCATAAGTCGACGACAATGGCTAAATTATATCTCATCATGTCAACATAAAAAGGGAAATTAAATCGACATGGTAAGATAAAACTTCTCATCAGTCTCGTTAAATAGATGGCAATTTAATGCGCCCGTAGGTTTGGGACAAATCGATACTTCTTTAATTGTTAATAATGTACATCACCATTTTTTGCGGTCTTGAATGTGGACTTGTACCAAACCTTCAAGCCCCGTATTGATGAATCACAGACACGGCTAAAAGAAATGGGTGTTGACCAAGGTTGTTCTTTCCAAAAATCATTTCAAAAGTCCATGGTGCCGAATAATTGTAAATTTGGTCCCATAACATGCTTCAGAAAATTTCGAGTGTAACCAACTTAGGTGGTGTGGCACCCATATGGTATCGACTTTTCCATGAAAGCTAATAATAACATTGTTCTTAAACCTCTCCACCCATGTTTGGAAAAAAAAAATCTCAAACTGATCAATATTTCACGCTGTTGCTTTCTTTTAGTAAATCAAGGGTGTTTTCGGTGGATTTAAAAAAAAATGACCAGCTTCATTGTTTTTGGCCAGGCCATCGTCTATGACTGATGGACGTAATATTGGGGTAATTCAATATTAGGGCTATCCCTTAAGCGTCGTACGGAAAATCTCTAGTCTCTTAACTGAATGCTTGAGCAATACAATTTTATTTTTTATGACAGTCATGTAAAAAACTGATAATGAACAAAAACTATTTGATTATGGGTGAATTAAAGCCAGGTGAAAATATAGTATGAGACTCAGAATGTCCAGTATATGACATGCAGCATTTTCACCTATTTTCATCATGTATATATATATATCACATTCTCTGAGTTTACTTACCATTACATCGATAAGAAAATTCCAAATCCTCACAGGTAGATCCAGGTGCGCAGATATCAGGGTTGAATTGACATTCGTCAAGATCTACGGATTGAAAATAAAATATGTATATTGACAAATTACATAAAAGTGGGTAAGAAGGGGGGTATGTTACAACCAAATTTTCATTAAAAAGTGTCCTTGTCTTTTCGTGATTGTCCTTGGAAATATTTCCTGCAAATGTTCCAGTACTTTATTTTGAAGTTACAAGTATTTTATTCTCCTGAATATGAAACATAATGTAATGTTACACTAAACAAACTGACAGCTGTGTTTATGATGATTTTAAATGAAATAGATTTGTCTGCAAAATGCATGGAAAATAGATATTTCACAATCAGGTAACCTTCCGATAAACAAACAAAACTTGAAATAGACAAAATGTTGGCACAGCGAAGGAGCCATTGGGGCAATAGCCCCCCTAAATTTTCCAAATAATTAAAACTCAAATGGGGAGGCGTTGAAAAGTTTGCAGGGCTGTGAAAATCCATGAATACAATATACATGTATATATGCATGTTTGGTACCGTTTAATATTTCCTTGGTATATTGGTATTTTAGCAATAATTTAGGAACAAAGGACTATTTAATTATGCTTATGTTGCACGGTTGAATTTATTTTAATGCTTCATGGTTGAAAGGATTTTTTTAGATTGTTCATGTTATTGAAGCTACAGAACCATATCCCTACAAATAATAATCATAACAGCAATAATGGTGATGATAATGATATAAAATAATCTCTATTAGTGATAGAGATTACAATAATAATAATGATAATAATATTAATAATAATGATTATCATAATTCATATCAATAATGATAATAACAACAACAATTATAATAATAATAAGTTGAGGGATATATCAATCTACTTTCAGCATTCTTTTCAATGAAATTCAAGTTAAATATAATGACCTCATTGGAACAAGGTTACATCTTTTACTGTTGAAATGACCATATGCTAAAAACTTGCGTTTGGTTGTGATGTTGTAAGTTAGGTCATTCGAACTGGAACGTTTGCTTGATCACGGGGGGGGGGGGCGTTACATTGGAAAAGGGAAGGACAAAAAACGTGGTTGTGTTTATATAAATGTGAGAATAATACATGTACAACAGCTTATGCACAACGGTCACATCACTAGTAGTGTCATTAAACAGGCAAGGCACAAAGAAAAAAAATGGAAAGATAAGTTTTAAACAGCAAACAAGGCTCTGTCAGTCTGCGATACCGAATCACAAAAACAAAATCACTGTTCACGTAAATCTGATTTTATCTATTGGAAATGACACGTCCTCTCAAATACAAAATAGTCCATCTGCAAAGTCAAAAATTGTTCAAACTTACCAACCAAGAACGAAATATTAAATCCTTTATATGGCGCTCCAGGGTCTGTTTTGTCGGTGATTAACCACACCCATACAACATCAGAAGGAATCGTCTCATCAGGTTCATCAAACAATTCGTCGCTAAATATTCTCAAGTAATCTTGTGGCTTTCCAATAGATGAAAGTATCAAAAGGTAAAAATGAGAAAGTTTTCAATCGGCAGTAAAATCCCAGAGGGGGAAGTCACTCTACCATTTAAGAGTGGACAGCATCCGCCAGAATTGTCCTGAAAAAGCGCCCCTAACAAGGAATCACGGTCGGGAAACGTGGATTTTTGTGGAGTTGATATCCCAGATTTTCAAGCTCTTAACAGAGAGTCTTATGGAGATGTCCAATATTTTCAAATTAATAAAACTATATATTTGAGTTACATAATTTAGGGGTCTTTGACTCCTCATAATTGGCGTTTTTTTACACTCTATTCGCATCCCGTCTACCCACGAAGAAACAGGTTACACTTCGAAATTCCCAAGGTTCATAATTTCGAAGGTTCGTAATTCCGAAACACGTAAATTGCTGGTATACGTACCCCAATGTTCGTTAATGCGAAAACTGAAAAGGATTAGTTAATCCATGGACCTACAGTGGTAGGTCCATGGTTAATCCAAAAATTTGTGGCGTTATTCTGAAGGTTTGTTGATTGGAAACCAAAATAGGATTCGGTACTGTTGAAAAAAAGGCATCCTTTTTGTTGCGAGCGCTAATCGCAAGCTCAAACTTTTGGACATTTCAATAAGAAATGAAACTTTCACATTCCGACCAGTTCTCGTAATTATGTAAAAAATAAGTATTTAACTAAAGAATTAACACTAGCACGAAACGCTAGCTGATTTTTTTTGTTTTTACCTTATTACATAATAACCGAGGCGAGCGCGAAGCGCGAGCAAAACAAATGTGATATTCTAACCTGAAATGTTTTATGTTGTACTTCAAAAAGAAAATATCATTTCCAAGGGCATATTTCATCATGAAAAGTGGGAATTTTTTTCTGACGGGGAATTTTTCATCATAACCAGCAGAAGTTTTTAACTAGCACATCAATGATGTGGAGCTCATCCGGCATCTTGCAACACAATTTAACACAATTTTAATTTCAGCCCAGTTGTCACTGTAGTGAATTATATTGGTGACATAAAATGAGGATATAGAATTGAAATTAATGAAGAAATGACATAGAAGCATTTTTTGTGATCTATGAATAAATTTCATATGAATTAAGTATTAATTATTATCTAGTCAAAGTTTCTTAACTCTGTGTAGAACCTTGGTGAACGTAATGTAGCTCTCAGATGGAACAAAAATAACCAAACTCGATCAACAAATAAATAAGCAATTTTTTGTGAGTTTTGAAATTATATGAATAAATAGCAGATTCAATGAGTTTCAAAATTCTATGTTTAAATCTTGTATCACCACCTCGAGCTATTATATAAAGCAAACAAAACTGAAATTGATCAACAAATGAAGAAGAAAAAACATTCTTTGTGATTTATGAATAAATTTTACATAAATTAGAATAAATACTTTTTCAGACAAAATTTCAAAATTTTGTGTACAAGTTTGGTGAACCTCATGCAGCTCTACCAGATGGAAGAAAAAAAAATCAAAATCTGTCAACAAATAAAGAAAAAGAGGATTTTTTTTTGTGATTTATGAATACATTTTGCATGAAATTAGCACTAATTAATTTTCTACTGAAAATTTCAAAAATCTGTGTCGAAGTTTGGTGAACCTCATAAAGTTCTACAAGATGGAAGAAGAAAAAAAGTAAAAATCGGTCAACAATTAAAGAAGAAAAAGCATTTTATGTGAAATTTTGAAAATATAAATAAATTAATTTCGAATAAATTAGCATAAAAATTGTTCTAGTCAAAATTTCGAGATTCTGCGTACAAGATTGGTGAAACTCATAAAGCTCTACCAGATGGAAGAAAAAAAGTCAAAATCGGTCAACAAATAAAGAAGAAGAAGAAGCATTTTATGTGAATTTTTAAAAATATGCATAAATTAATTTCGCATAAATTAGCTTAAAAATTGTTCTGGTCAAAATTTCAAAATTTTGTGTACAAGTTTGGTGAACCTCATGAAGTTCTACCAGATGGAAGCAAAAAAATCAAAATCGGTCAACAAATAAAGAAGAAGTAGCATTTTTTGTGAATTTTGAAAAATGTGCATAAATTAGCATATTTAATAAATTTCAATATTCTGTGTAGAAATTTTGAATGCCCAACCTAGTGCTATCATATAAAGCAAACAGAATTGAAATCGGACTTGAAATGGCGAAGCAGTAGCATTTTGAAATTGTGGACGGACGACAGACGACGGACGCCACGGCATAAGCTCATCTTGCCCTTCGGGCCGGATGAGCTAAAAATGACACCCTGCATAACAAAAACCCTTATGTAGAAGTTATTCACATGCGACAAACACACAGTCCCCAACATCCTTAATCCATTCGCGCGATCAGCCAGCTACTGCTCAGAAAAAAATTGAAACAAAGATGTTTGATCCAAGCGCCAATTCTTGATGCAATACATGCTTTGACCACAACATACACATGTATTATCCTCTGTTAAACCTAATATTGCATAATATTCTGTTATTTTTTCATTACAACACCGGATTTGTTACTAAAATAAATTATTTTCATTTTCGGAAATACGGACCTTATTTCATTTTCGGACCAACGAACCTTCGGATTGACGAACCTTATTTCGTTTTCGGACTAACGAACCTTCGGATTAATGAACCTTATTTCGTCTTCGGACTAACGAACCTCCGGTTTTACGAATCTTATTGCGTTTTCGGACTAACGAACCTTCGGAATTACGAATGTAACCCGAAAACATTGCCTTTTCCCCGTTTTTTTTTCTCGCGGATGCTTTCCACTGTCCAAGGACAGTGACGGGGGGAGGGGGTGAAATTAAGATTTATCCATCCAATAATTTCAATACAACAAAGAGTGAACACAGATCACAGAGTACGTGGTTTCATACACAAAAGCATCGACATTACAATAAATTTATACCAGCGCGGGGGGGGGGGGCTCGCGACGGGAACAAATGCACAACAGGGCAAGCCCCATGTATTACAATAATCATAACATTGAAAATGTATGAAAATTTTAGATATATAAAAATGTTTTAAAAAAATTATACATGTATTAATCATACAAACAAATGCTACAGCATACTCCATCCATAATATTTTTTTCTCTTCACATTCAAATCATAAATGTAACATTCATCTATATGTTTTAGTTGGCTTTTGAATCTTTTTTTAAAATCGGGCAGTCTTGTTCAGCCTCGAAAAAAATAATTGTTGTTTTATTTTTTTCTCTCATTTGGAAAATGATTTCTTTTTCACACTTAAATTTAGTCTTTTATCCATTTCCCTCTCTGTTTCCTCTTCTTCCGCATCATTTTTTTTTGCAAGAGGTCAGTCACCCCTTCCACAATGAGGCGCCCGCCGCTCGATAGCGCTTTCTTAGCAATGACTTAGCAAACAGTATCTACATCCTTCCACCAAACCCGTCAAGGCTAAAATTACTTACATCAAAAGAAAGCGTTTGACCAGCACCTATGATGACGTCATCTTTAATTTCTTCGACGTCGATGACGTTGAAACTCAATCGGATTTGTTGAGCTCCAGGGAAGACGATAAAGTATGAACAGTAAGAACTATCTGGATACTGGTTCGGATAGTTCGGTGATAGCAGCGTTCCACTTGTCTGGTTAATGGTATATTCCCCAGGGGTTTGACCATCACATGTCCCTATTGACAAAAAACATAAAAGACATCGAAGATTGATACAGTTATGTGTCAGAATTTTTTTTTGTGCGTGTGGCATGTACGATGATCGAATTTACACAAAAAGATATATTCTAGGAGAATAAGATTTGCGCGTAAACTGTAAATATGTACATTAAATTTTATGGGATTTATGTACCTGTAATATTCATAAGAAGGCCTAGCTTTAATTTAAATACAGCAAATTAATTGCAGCTATTATTTTCAAAAACGAAGTCAATAAAAAGGGTGAAAATAAGTATTTTTATCGATAGGCCTATACAGCAACATCTAAATTCGATTCAATTAAGTTCAACTCATGTTATGCATGGCCCTCTGGGAGAAGAATTTTACTACGGGGGTGAATTAAAAATCAATCCAATGTTTACGATGAAACACATTTTCTACGGCATGATTTAAACACTAATCAGTCTCTTTTGAATAGTCTTCTTCCCTCTTCGTCTTTCCTTCTCTTATCTGAGATATTCGTCTTTGTTTTAACAATTTTAACAATCAGTAATTTAATTTATCCCTTGCCTCCCCTGCCTGTGGCAACACCTCTGCATGTGTTCACATTATTCGCAGTACTTTGAAACTTCCAATCAATCAATCCGTTTTGTTTCTTTTCACAAGTTTATTGTTCGAGTTACCTAGTTGGAATTCAGAACAAGTTGGTCCATGTGTCCCTGGTGGGCATATGCACAGCGGGTTTTCCTCAAAAGGTCTCTCCAGACATGTTCCACCAAAAGAACAAAAGTTAGTCGTACAACCTAGTCAAAGAGATTGTAAAAAGAATAATTAATAATGATGATAATGATATTAATAATAATAATAATCAGGATAATAATAACAATATTTTTTTCATTTACTTATTCATTCATTCATTATTTACTTGTTAAAAAGTCAGGTACAAAAGATCAACATTTAACTGTTTTTCATCAATGACCTGATGAAAACATAGAAACAACAAAACCATCATATCATACCTGAAACTAAATTAAAAACCTGAGTCAAAGAAAACAACGCTTGGTAGCTGATAAACAAACAAATATTTTTACTTATTTGTAATGATCTTAACCCTTTGACAATTTATAGTTCTAAACATACATTAATATATTATTGTTAATGCTTCATCCGATGTTCTGTATATTAACCATAATTAATTCATTTCCATCATTTCAGACCTTTTTATCAGCCATGAGTATACAATTAGTATTTTTATAAAGAGTAATTTCAGTTTGATTCATTTTATCATTTAATAGCAAAGAAACATCAATGTTAAAGAGGAATAAGGGAATGTATATTACAATAAAGAAAATGTTACTGTTATTATAGCCAAAAGCATTAGATTGTAAATACTATCCGGAAAGAACTGACTGGTATAGGAATATCGGTAATAACATGAGAAGTAAGGAAAGATGAAAATAGAAATGCATTTGTTTATACTCGTAATAATTATCATAAAAATCATTATCGTTCACTTCCGTTCACCATTTTCGATTTCGATTTTTGATATAGATTTTCCCCCCCAATTTTGAGAGTGAAATTCGACCCTCTTTCCCTAAAGCTCCACGACCGCTCCAACAATGCTCGGGCGATGTGACCAGGCCTTTAAGGACTGGTAACAAACTTTGGTGCAGCGGTTGTAAGCGTTTTCCGAGCGGACACGGGATTGCTGGAACGGTGCATTCATCCATTCATTGTAATAATAGCAATGAAGGGATGTACTTTTGTCTACCAAAGTAATTGTGGCAATTACAATGAGTAGCTGCATAAATAGTACACTCTCTTTGTCATCATGATCATAGTGTTAAACCCCGTCGAGTCGACGCCCGCATGCGCGGGACTCCGCTCTATCAACGCTCGAGTCACCGCTAAACCAACGCTCACAACCGCTCGCCACCGTTAAACCAACGCTAAAGCTAAATTTATTACCATCCCCCCATCAGAAGTTTCTTTCAAATAAAGGGAATCTATCGATATCAAATATAAAGCAACTTATTCCAAAAAATCACATAACATAAGCACTGACATAAGCACTGAAAAGCTAGGTAAATTGATAAGCAACGATACTCTGAATTAAAAAAAAAAGCTAAAGTTACTGCTCCATAAAACCAGGAGTTATTTACCTTGTTAAGACGTACAGTAATGAGAATAATGTTATTGAGCATCAATAGTACCACACAATAGATGTGATTTATTAATGTAAGAACCTACTTTATAATTAATGTCATTGATTTCTAAACTGTCATGATGATTATAATCACTGACCACAAATAAATGACAAAATCTGGCCCAACTTTATCCAAATCAGATTTCAAGAAAATATGTTCTGATCTATTGTTCATTATATTGATTGAAGACGAATGTGGATATTTTACGGTATTGTGTCACATTTGCATATTTTTACGATGTTATTTTATTTTTTTCAAACACCTTTGGTATTATTACGGAGATCTTACGAGATCAATGGGGGACTATAACCACACGATTTTCTCGTGTGGAATATTGCAATTAACGACCGCAAGCATCAAACCGGGGTTGAATAAAAAAAAAATACTTCGTACTGTAAAGGCCCGTCTGTATTTCAAGAAATTAAAATTCGTTTTAGCGGATGTATTAAAAGATTTGGAACTTTTGTTTCAAACGGATCAAAATAAAATCATCTGCGTTAAATAAGTTACTAAAATAATGAAAGAGAACTCAAATTAGTACCATGAGAGGGCGCTAGACATATCAACAATTCGAAATGTGATGTCTGATTTTATCGGCTTCGACACTTTTATAATATTGAAATGATAGGTGACATCCGAGTTATTTTATATTATTATCCCCGCAAAAATTAATATTTTAATATGCTCGTTTGATTTAAAAGTAATCAAGCAGAATTTATATCTTGGAGCACATGGCCTCTTGTCATCATCATCATGGCAAATATCGACTGGGTAGTTAATACTTAACGATATAAAGCCTATAAAAGTTTACCGATATTAGAAACCGAAATTTGAAAGAGAGAGAGAGAGAGAGAGAAACAGGCAGATGTACAGTGTGTACCATCGAATAATGTTGAATTCAATTCCGATATCGCTCCTTTAGTTGACTTCATATATATACCGTGACTGATTTCTCAAACTGAATCTGAACTCAACAGAAAACGACGACATTTACCAAGATACCATTCAACCCTCTTATGCTGCTCCGAAACTAAGATTGGTGCCCCCACCCTACCCCCATCAATGCCAAACAGGTAAATACTTCTGAGACCTCTCAGTTCACAAGGAAAGAAACTGATTTAATATTTTCTTTACGAGTCTGAATTCCATTACTGAGGTCTCTGTGCATTGTTCGCAGCGCTTCTCACGTATGTCACCTATCTGTTCAAGTCATGCACAGTCTATAAAAGCAAATATTGAATATTTGCTAAGATGACAAGGAGTGACTGCATAATATTGATATGATGCACCACTCAAAAGAGAGCTTGTACTGATATAATCCTCTTACTCAATTTCAGCAGTGAGAAATATCGAAACAAACGTTTGTTATAAGATTTTAAATTGCACTGGTGTTGGTCACCAAGGAACGCTCCCCAAAGGAATCAACATAAAGCTATTATATACTTCTACCACTTCTACTACTATTTCTACTACTACTACTACTACTACTACTACTACTACTTCTACTACTACTACTACTACTACTACTACTACTACTTCTAGTACTATTACTACATAACTACTACTACTGCTTCATCTGATAATCATACTTCTACAAATGCTACATCACATACAGATACACATACTATTCGTACTACTAACTTTACCAAAACTACCACAACTATTATCTCAGGTTTATCTGTAATTATCACGACTAGTATTATTTCAAATTCAATAAAGACGGATAGGATGTATAATTTGAATGCATTAAAATTGATTTAAATGCATTAACAAGTGGAACGTCTCTGGCAGTCTCACCTGCATCACACGATTGAATATAGTAGCAGTGCTGACTTTGAAAACTACTATAAAATAATTATTCACACAAAAAATTCATGTAATGATACAATACTATGTTCATTGACAATAAATGACATTTGACCTTGATCATGCGACCTAGGACTTGTCAGTGATACTTGATTACCCCTATATCCACATTTTATAGACTACACAAACTTTGAAAGTTAGGACAGCAATCTAATAATTACCCACAATATTGCCAAAGTTCATTGACCTTTCACCCTAGTCATGTGACCTGAAATTCGCACAGGATGTTTAGTGATACTTTGATATTCTAATGTCCAAGTTTTATGAACTAATCCAATAAATTTTCAAATTCATGATGATAATTCAACAAATAACCCCAACTTGGCCAAATTTCATTGATCCTAAATGACCTTTGACCTCGGTCATGTGACCTGAAACTCGCACAGAATGTTCAGTGATTCTTGATTAGTCTTATGTCCAAGCTTCATGAATTAGATTTATAAACTTTCAACGTTATAATGGTAATTCAATAGATCCCCAACTTGGTCAAAGTTCATTGACCCTAAATGACCTATGACCTCGGTCATGTGTCTTCAAAATTAAGCAGGATGTTCAGTAATACTTGATTACCCTTATTTCCAAGTTTCAAGAACTAGGTCCATATATTTTCTAAGTTATGATGACGTTTCGAAAACTTAATCTTAGGTCAAGATTTTAATGTTGATTTCCCCAACATGGTCTATAAGTTCATTGACCCTAAATGACTTTTGACCGTAATCATGTGACCTGAAACTCAGGCAGGATGTTCAGTAATACTTGATTAACCTTATGTCCAAGTTTCATGAACTAGGTCCATGTATTTTGTAAACAAATTTTCGGCATTTCTCCTATGTGTTTAAGATCGCATGCTCAATCTGTAATGAAAATCATTAGGTCCATATACTTCTTTAGTTACGCTGTCATTTCGAAAACTTAACCTTCGGTTAAGATTTGGTGTTGACGCCGCCGCAGCCGTCGGAAAAGCGGCGCCTATAGTCTCACTCTGCTATGCATGTGAGACAAAAACATAAGTTTTGAAAAGGCAGGGTGCAGTTACCCCCCCCCCCCCCACCCCCTCACCGCTGCAGAACCATACTTCGTTGTCTTGGTCTAGGTCTATATTGTTTTTCAACATTGTTGTAAATGGCGCAGTCACATTTCCCATCGGCGAGTCGAAAACAGCCATTTTAACTTTTTTGTATCAGCTACATATAGGTGGCTTGAATAAATATAAATAATGGCACAGTCACATTTCCAATACGGCAGCCGTACGACGAGTCCAAAACATTATCTATTGAGTAAAAACAAGATAATGCAATGGGAGGCTTCTTTTATAGAAAGCAATAATTGAATTTTCACTGTTCATTGCTTGCCATATTGAGTTTGGGCGAGAGGAAGTGGGGAAGACAAAATTATGTTTCTTTTATAATTTTAGGAGTAATGCGGTCTGGAAACATTAGAGATCGGGAATTTATTCAAACTTTGTTTCCCCTTACTTTGTTGTTTCTCCATCCGCTCCTTCTCCACCCTCCTCTCTCTCTCTCTCCCCGAAAGTTTGAATATATACATTTTTTTATTTTTAATTTCACAAAATTCACCAAAAGTGTACACGAAATCCTTAAAATTCCCTTTAGAAAATGAATTTAAAAAACGCCCCGTGGCAAGCTAAGACGCTACGATCCCTCACTTTACATTTTTACGTCTTGCCGCCACTCCCCCCTTAAAGGACAAGTCCATTCCAACAAAAAAGTTTATTTGACTAAAAAGAGAAAAATCCAACAAACATAACACTAAAAATTTCATCGAAATCGGATGGAAAATAAGAAAGTTATGACATTTAAAAGTTTTGCTTAATTTAAAAAAACAGTTATATGCACATCCTGGTCGGTATGCAAATGAGGAGACTGATGACATCATCCACTCACCATTTCTTTTGCATTTTATTATATGAAATATGAATAATTCTAATTTTCTCCTCATTGTCAAGTGAAACGAAAACAATTCCTTTCTGAACATATGGAATTAGCATCGATTAAAATACCATACGGTTCAGTCAAGTTGGTCCATATTGTCAAATTTGTAAAAAATGAAATATTGTACATAATTCAAACAATAAAAAACAAAAGAAATAGTGATTGAGGGACATCATCGACAATCTCATTTGCATGTCACCGAGTTGTGCATATCACTGTTTCTTGAAAATAAGCGAAAATTTAAAACGTCATAACTTTCTTACTTTAAATCCGATTTTGATGAAATTTTCAGCATTATGCTAGTTTTATTTTTCTCTATTTATTCAAATCAACATTTTCCTGGGGTGGACTTGACCTAAAGAAAAAATTCTGCGTACATTCATGCGCCTTTTGATAGTAAAACTTCTAAAGCGATTTTATTTCAAATAGCAGTCATGGTAGTTCCCCAAGTACTTAGTGCTTACAATTCTCGTAAAGGACTATTATCAGAGATTATATTGTCAGTGTTTTTAGTAAATTATCTTATCTCTTTTCAAAGTCTATATGCATCATCACAAAAGAACTCTCTCATTAGCAAGAAAATAGTGATATAAATATCTATAAAAATTATAAACTGAAGGGAAATTAAATGAATGTGGATTTACCAAATGTAACATAATGTGAAATACACTCCAAAAAGTTAAGCAGTACTAGGTTAACAGGTCAAGATGAATAACAACAAAACATAGGTTAAAATGACGCCAAATGATGAGTATGTACCAACCATGCTGTGTGGAAACTTACCAATCAAAATTTTGTTACCAAATATCTTACCCCAAAAAAGTCTACGTCCCCATTTTACCAAATATTGAGTACGTTTTTACTCAACCTTTAATACCTACAACCGTGAAAGACATGGATTTGTGTTTCCATACAATCAACACGAGTTTGGCATCCAAGACGTGTGAGATCTGCGGGACAGCTACAAAAATAATACTTCCTCACCTTGCGATGCTACCAATGGCAGCATGAAGCAGGAAATCACTAAAATCAATTTCATCACGGCCATGTTAAGTTTCCCCATAATGATTGCCCCTCCTATAAGAGTCCCGCGGTGGGAAAATGCGAAAATGGCGTAACGCTTTTACGATCTGCTAAATTGAGTTTTTAATTCTTGCACGATAGAGAAAATGGTATCAACCGGATAATTATTACAGAGATGCAAACAGAAGTCCTAAGTTGGAATCCCAAGGCATGTATTTAGTAATCCAGTACTTGCTCCTTTTGGTCGAGAAAGAGGTTTCGAAAAGAGGTGCGATGGAGTTGTGTAACCAACACTGGTTTTCAGGTCACTACTAAACAGTCAATCGCAAACCATATAGGCGTGGTACTGGTATCTTCTCATGAACCCTCAACGCCGATATTAACCCTTAAATCACTACACCCATCCAGACAATTGCACCGATTTCTATGTCCCAACCACAGTGGCTCCTGTTTGCTACCAGTTGAGTACACACCCTTCCTAGACACTGTTTTCTCCTCTCATTGCATATCATGTTCAATAAAGGCAAGGCTAGGAGGTTAAAAAAAGAGAAAAATGAACAAAGGACGTGTGGGATAGAAAAAAAATAATAATAGCAGTGCGTCACGAATGAAATATTTTTCTTCTTTATTTAAACTGTATTATTCCATTGTTATGATTATTATCATTGTCACGTCTGGCCGGGCTGCGCAGTGAGATTTCTCTTCTCATATTTCCATTTCAATAGACTTTATGAGATTTCAATAGATCAATAGAAGGGTTGGGCAACTTGGGCTTGCGGGCCCACGCAGTTCAACTTGTTTTTTGCCACTGCATATTTCGAACTGTTTTCTTTTCATTCCATAATCTGGATATATAATGCATACTTTGCAAAGAAATAAATTAATGCTATTGATGAGTAAAGTTTCCCAAAACATTGATTTTCGATATGCGTTAGTCAGTAATGAATGTATTCCTCCACCCTTTCGCCTATATTGCACGCCCCCCCCCCCCCCCCATCTACATAGTATCTCTCTCTATTTCTCTCTCCTCGCTCTCTCTGTCTATATATTCTCTTTTACACGTCTTATGGTGTGTGGCAGGGTGTGGTTGTTTTGTGCATCTTTTCATCGTTCAATCGAAATGGGGAAGAACAGGAGGTACTTATGAAAATTTTGCGAAATAAATCACATAATCAACAGTTTTGATTTTATTTCAAATATTGATTTGTGACGTCACAAGCAAACGACTGCATGTGTTACCTTGATTGCCGTTTTATTTCAACCAATGGCGTATCGACTTGTGGGAAAATTGATACACTGCAAACACTCCGGTGTTGATTTAACACCAGCCCGGAATCTATATATACGTCCACGCCAGAGAAGCATTTAAAATAACACCAGTTTGGAATCAAACCGAAGCTGTTATAATACTAATATATGAATACATATCTGGTGTTGGACCAAAACCAAACTGGTGTTGTTTAACGCCCCTCCAGTGTGGACATACAGATTCCGGGCTGGTGTTAAATCAACACCGTAGTTTTTCAGTGTACCAGGGGCAATTCATGAAGTACACCCTTCTGAATTGTGTTCACTCAATGGACCATACAAGGTTGTAATTCACAGTGTTAAATGCTCTAAATCCATAGTGTGAAGATGATTTCATATTGTTTTGAACATTCCAACATTGTGAATATTATGCGCCCTTGTACCTCCTTAGATCATGCATTATCACAATGGTTCGTAATGGATGAATATTTACTATGAAGGCATGTATTTGATTATAACTTAAAAGCAAAAGTGTACCTTTTTCGATTGTGTAATTAATCCGATACAAACTTTACGTTAAAAACTCTTTGATGAATTTGACGCTACTTGAATATATACACGTTTTTATGACACCAATATGATAACATCGAATTCAGAATAATATTCTGTTTAGAACACAATCGAATCAGGGACGAGCAAGCCAAAAGTTCGAGGTTAAATTTCTATTATTAAATTCATAACACATTGACCTGTAGTTGCTTTCATCAACTGAGTTAACGATGATAGCAAGAGTGTCAACAAATGAAACCACCATGACCTGATTTGGTTATTATTTTTATGATGTCGACGCTGTAAATTGCACAAAGCTTAACAAGAAATTAAGGAAAATACACAAACATGAGTATAAATTCTGTAGCATTGGTCTTGATTTGGTCTTGATGTACTGCCTCTTTTTTGTTTCTAGAGATGTTAGATAAATGCCATTCATTGTGCTCTTTACATTATTTTCTTACGTCTTCGTTCTCATATCATATGTCATATGCTAGATTCCGAGTAGTATCCCTCGATAAGTTTGCTATTTGACAGTGACCCTCTCATGTGTTTATACATGTAGTTCACGAGTCGCCATTTAAGGAACACAATCAGCTTTCTAACATTCCTCACCAGTAAAGATATAGAATTGGGAATTTTCTAAAGCCAGTGACAAATAGTTAGAAGGGGGTCATTATTACAGATTTGAAATTTAAACTGATTTGTTGAAAGTCCCGATCGGACAGGTAGTAGCACCTCCACTCTGGAACAATTTGTCTATAGATTTGAAATACACGAACAGTTTGGTTGCAAAAGGGGTTAGGTCCACTTTGGACCATTCCGAGAAAAAAAACATGTTTTTTATTCTCACTTATTGCAATATTCTTATAAGAAAATAAATTGTCATGATGTACTACCCTATATATCATGTGAAAATAAATTGAGTATAAAAGAAATCTGCCTGTATTCAATTTTTGCTATATATTTTGTAAATATTATCTTTGTGGCCCTAACTTTTTTGCAAGCAAAGTGAAATAAATCTAATCTCTTTTGATTAAAAAAAGTGATTTTTCTTTGTCACTTTTATTCACGTTTCCAATTTAATTCAAAATTTTCTTTGGTATCATTAGAGCGACTACAGATTTAGAGGTTTTGAAACAAAACAATAAAATTTATGAAAAATTGACCTAACCCCTTTTGACAAATGAGCTCTTCAGAAGGGTTTGGTTGCAAAAGGAATGAGGACCACTCAAATATTCTTTTTAATTCTCCCATATTTCAATATTCTTAGGAGAAACTAATTTTCCATGATAATCTACCATGAGAACAGAAAATTGGGTATAAAAGAGGTCCACCGGTCTTCCATCTTTCAAAATATTCGTTTCCAAAAAAATCTGTGTAGACCTAACCCTTTTTGCAACCAAACTGAAATGGACGTAACCCCTTTTGAAAAAAAAAAATCTTTGCTATATTAGTTTAATTTTTAATGGGAATATCAACTTTTTATGGTATTTATCTTGTTTTCTTTTATCCTCTTAATCGAGGTATTTATTCACAATAACATGTACATACATAGATACAAACAATAAAAAATCAAATCAATTCAATCATGCAATAATTTTTTGAATATGACATTTTTTCAAAGTTCCGAACTTTCTTTTTTCTTTACATAAACTTTCTAAATAAATAATCTTAGTAAGCTTGAATTCAATCCATAAAGAATTCGCATCATATTTGTTTTTCCTTTGAATGTGCTTTTTATATAATTTCGATAAATAACAAATTGAGCAATAACACAAAATAGATTACACATAACATTTCTGGCATTTTGCAGATCATAACCGATAATTAATGTTTTTCATCTATAGAAATATCAACCTTGTAAATATAAAATATCAACCTTTCTATAATTTTCCAAAGAAATCGAACATATTTACAATACACTATGAAATAAAAAGTGTTATCAACTTCTCCACAAATGTTACATGTGTTGCTTTCTAATACATGCCACTTAAATAAATTGTCTCTTGAAGATAACATCTTGTTTAAAAATTTAAATCAGAATTGTTTAATTCTGTTATCAACAACTAAATGCAACTTGAAATAAAATACATGGTTCTAATTAAAGGAAATAGGTAACGAGAACAGATTAGACCAAAAAGATACCTCCGAACATAATAAAGAATATATATATCTTGTATGTAAAGAATCTAGAGTTATTTGTACTCCGCTTTTTAATGAAATTAAAATTCGTTCACTCTTTTTTAATTCGGGTAGATAATTTTCCTTAAACAACTTATTCAACCAATAAACAGGAAAAGACTTTTTAAATTTAGCATATTTTAAATCAGATAAAAGCTGAGAAGAAAAGACAGATTTATTAAAAATATTTGGTGCTAACACTGGCGATTTCTTATAACATCTTTTACCCTAATTATACCTGCATGCTTCTATTTCTCAAATATCAACATACGTTTATCAAAACTTATATAGCTGTTATTCCAAATGATTTCATTTTCAACGTTTTTTACTCCAAGTATTAACATATCTTAACTTAGACCAGCTGCAGAAAAATCATGATAAAAACTAGGTATATTTGCTTTTGTACAAATGAAATGCATATCTTTTGTTGATATATTGTATTCAAAACATGAAGGAATTTCACCAATCTTTGATAGCCAATAATTAAAAGGAAATTTCCAACGACGTTCACTTTGCTCTAACAGCTTACTTATCCAAGAAATCTTAAGCGATTCAATTTTCGATTCTAAGTTGACCATACCAAGACCACCTTCGTTTGTTTTATTAATACAAACCTTTCTTTCAACCTTTTCTTTTGAAGAATTCCAAATAAAAGTATATAACACTTTATTTAGAGATTTGATCATTTTCTGGGGAACTCTTATCACTTTTACAGGATACACAATTTGAGACACCAACAAAGGTTTGATGATAATAATTTTTCCGAAAAATATTAGATTTCTTAGTTTCCATACTCTAATGATATTTTGTATCTTATCTAGTTTATTTTGCCAATTATAATCTTCAACATCTTTCTCATTTTACTTTTGCTATACGTTATCACACTCCCTTACAAACCATATTTTTTGTTCCCTGACTGATGTTCTCCCCCCCCCCCCCCCTTCTTCACATTCCTTTTGACAATATGCAATTAAGTTTGATACGTCACGATAGATTCGCTCAGTGATTCTAAATCCCAGGCGTTCCCTGGATGGCTGGGTTTAGTAATATAAATTCGTTGTTATGAAAATGAGGGTTTTGATAACATAATTACTTCCCTTCAAGCCAAATTCTTTCTTAACTCGATGAAAGAAATGAATTCATACAGGTAGAGAATGGCTAAATGGGTAGGAATACACAAGATAAAGTTGGTGGACTGCTCCGTGTATGGAAGAGCAAGCCGACCATTAGACCATGAAATGTTTTTCGCTTTCAAAATTATGATCATGTTCAGTGGCAGAGCGCACGAGAGCAGACACAAACACCACCGCTTTTTCTTCCTCCCTTTATAGTAGACTTGTTAAGAGGTTGAACGCTGCATTTTTGAGTACAAATGTCTCACTTGGCACAAATGTTCCTTGAGTCAAAAGAAAAAGATTCATCCAAAGAGACACGCTGTATCTATGCAAATAAGCAAGTAATTTGCATAAATTTGCATATTATGTCGATATAGTATAAACAAGTAATTCAGAATATATATTTCACCAGAACTGCCCTAAAATTGGAAATAAAGACTTAGGGTAAGACAGGGAAGAAAATTGTCATAAAATAATTGGGATATCCTTGTTTATTATTACCTAATTTACATAAATTATGCAAATTATAATTTAAAAAGAGTATTTTTTCAAGAATCCTGAACTGTTTTATAAATAACAGCAATTAATACAAAATGTCAACATTCTACATGAAAGAGAATATATTAGCGAAAACATCGATATGCTTCATGACAGTATTAGTGTCTTAATTTGCTTAGAAAGAGGGCAAATATGTCAAAATTTATGACGTGATATTGCGCTAAAACGAGACCAAAACAACCTCTATGTCACAGTCACACTCACGAATCGGACAATAAAGCGATCAATGGTATGTCATTCGAGATAACACAATCTCAACACAATAGCTTCCATCGGCTTCTCGTATCGCTTTTGTTGGTGTGTCTGCCACACCGTAATCTATGATACATACGGACCAAATGCATTTCGGTATCGGTAAAACCATGGACCTAGGTCCATGGTAAAACACTATTAATTCTGTTTTATTTGTTTCTAATTTGTTTCTCTTGGAAAATTTACAGGAAACATTGATGCTTTGCAGGTTACTGCTTTAATGAAGCTCTGGCACATGAATCATGATGAATGTACCCCACCTCAATCCATATATTAACTTTGTTAAAATATATATCTTTTGGAGACCCCAAAGTGGCAAAACTGCATCTCCACGGCATTCCCACTACCTTACAAAACCAGTTTGACTTGTATTATCAACTTGGAAAACACAGATGTATGGGACATCAGACAACATGATTCCTGAAAAAAGTTTTTTGTTTTTGTTTATTTAAGCCCACGGGATCCCTCCGTATGAAGATCCTCTCCGTATTTCGACTTTGAATTAAAAAATATCATGTTTTTAAAGCCATCGGCAAGGCAAATTGCGTTTTTTTTTTTGGTATAATAAAGCAACTGTTATATCTATATTTTTATATTTACATTCATCATTATTGATATTATTATTAATATTATTATTATTACTATTATTATTCTTCTGCCGTTTGTAATAGTGCTCTAGCACAGTAAAGGCCCAACAGGAACATGCCTAGGATACCCTTTCCCTTTTTGGTTTTATGTATTAAAAATAGTGTATTGTCTTTAGAACTCTTAAAAGATTACTTTTGTTGGTATTGATACCTTGGAATAGATTGAGGAGAAAATACTCTTCAACTGACATGTAGAGGAGCTGTGGTAAATTGAAGAACAGCCACATGGCCCTTTATTGATTCCACTCTATGTTGAATTTGAATATTTTGAGAACCCAATCGGAAGAAAGATACATTTCTACTACACACAGTAAAGCCTCTTTGCGTTCTCTTCTTGAAAAAAAAACATAGAAGGAATTGTTTTATATCTCATAAAATAAGTTCTTGTACGTGACGGTGGCCTGTCGAAGTTGCCAAAACCGTTTATTTTGTTTTGACAATATATATTTCGAATATCGTCTAAATGAAGCCCTCATCTGGAAAAGGGCACTTATTAAAGGCAGCATCTACATTATATAGAGGTCTTGGCACTGGGAAGAGGGGGCTGAAGCTTGTTTAATTTCTTGGGACCAAAATTTTACATTGAACCTTTTTTTTATTTTCAAATTTACATCAATAAATTTTACAGGCAAATAAACAAAAAGGATTGCACTACAAAATGAAGTTTTGGGGTAACGTTTCTTTTTTTGTCACATCTGCCGGAATTCCAGGGGGTGCTATCTATCGAGAATAATACACACGCAGCACCCCCCCCCCCCCCCCTCTTCCGGAAAATCTTGCGGGTGCTTCAGCCCCCGCTTCCAAGTACCAGGGCTTCCTTTATATATTGTTGGTTGGGCAGGCCACCGTCATGTACACGAACTTATTTTATGCGATATAAAACAATGCCTTCTATGTTTTTTTTTCAAGAGGAGAAAATAAAGAGACTTTACTGTGTGTAGTAGAAATGTATCTTTCTTCCGAATGGGCTCTGAAAATATTTAAATTTAACATAGAGTGGAAGCAATGGTTTGAGTATTATAGAGCTTACGTGTGGCTTCTTTTTTTTCAATGTACTACAGCTCTTCTACATGTCAATTGAAGAGTATTTTCTCCTCAATCTATTCCAAGATATCAATACAAACAAAAGTAATCTTTTAAGAGTTCTAAAGACAATAAACTATTTTTGAATACATAAAACCAAAAGGGAAAAGGGTATCCTAGGCATGCTCCTGTTGGGTTATAGCCTTTACTGTGCTAGAGCATTGTTACAAACTGCAGAACAATAATAACGATAATAATAATAACATTAATAATAATATTAATATAGATAACAGTGGCGTAACTACGGGGGGCATGGGGGGCACGTACCCCCCATCGGCTGACCAAAAAAAACGGGAAAAGGAAAAAAAGAGGGACAGAGGAAGAGAAACGTAGTGGGAAAGAAGACATCATTGTTTATTATAATGTTATATTATATCATAATTATGTTATTTTATATTACATAATTTTTGTCATAACTTAATGAAATATAATTTGCTCAGGGCCTATGTCTTCATTGTTCCTAGTGCTTGCATCGTCTGTTTACCGAGATATATAATCCTGTTATACTAGAACCTCCCGTTTTCAAGTCAATATACACCAAACTGCCAAATATATTTCCTCGCACTTCGAGTTATTATTGTTTTTTGTACAATAGTATGCTTCTTTTTCATGACTACTCAAAGTGATTGCCCCATTTTAAGGTCTTAATATAAAATATTTCCTATCTGTGATTACGTTCGCAGTAGTGGATTGGGTAAATATGCCTGCTCTCCATGAATTCCTAGAATCAGTCCTTAAAATGTCCCTTTTCTGATCTGAATATCAAAAATTTTCAGCTCGCGCTTCGCGCTCGCATCATTTGGTTAGTAAACTACGTATGGTCTTCGTGAATTCCTACAAACAAGCCTTAAAATGCCCCTCTTCAGGTCTGAATTTCCTAAATTTTCAGCTCGAGCTTCGCGCATGCATCATTTGGTTAGTGAACTACGTAAGGTGTTTGTGAATTCCTACAAACAAGATTTAAAATGCCCCTCTTCAGGTCTGAATTTCCTAACTTTTCAGCTCACGCTTCGCGCTCGCAAGATTTGATTAGTGAGATGGGTATGTTAATCATGATTACAAGTGCTTCATGTGCATGTTTAGATGTAAATCTAACAAAATCAGCAAACGCTTATTGGCAATCGCATTGGATGACTATGGTGAGATGTGTATACTCTTATTGGATTCCTAAAATATAGTCCTTAAAATCTACCTGTTTGGGGGTCAATATTTACAAAACTTTCAGCTCGCGCTTCGCGCTCGCATTATTTAGCAAGACAGGTACGTATCATGATACACAAGATTGATTATGATGTCCCTTGTTAGGTCTGAATATCAAAAATTTTAAACTCGCGCTTCGCGCTCGCATTATTTGACAAGTGAGATACATATTCGTTTAATGGCAATGTCTCTTTTAGGTCAGTATACCTGGCAACTGGGCGCGCTTCGCGCGCTCACTAAGTGACTCAAAATTTTTGTTGGTGCCCCCCCCAATGCCGTGACCCACGGTACGCCACTGATAGATAAATATGAAATATAGATATAAAAGTTGCTTTATTATACCAAAAAGGCAATTTGCCTTGCCGGTGGCTTTAAAAACGATATTTTTTTTAATTTAGTGTCGAAATACAGAGAGGGGATGGAGTAAATTCGGAGGGCTCCCGTGGACGTAGGCTTAAATAAACAAAAAAAACTATCTTCAGGAAACATGTTAACTGATGTCTCATACATCTGTCTTTTCAAAGTCGATAATACAAGTCAAACTGGTTTTGTAAAGTAGCGGGAATGCCGCGGGGAATGCAGTTTTGCCACTTCGGGGTCTTCAAAAGACATATTTTTAAACAAAGTTAAAATATGGATTGAGGTGGGGTACATTCGTCATGATTCATGTGCCAGAGCTTCATTTAAGCAATAACCTGCAAAGCAATGTCTCCTGTAAATTTTCCAAGAGAAACAAATTAGAAACAAATAAAACAAAATTAATAGTGTTTTACCGATACCGAAATGCATTTGGCCCGTATGTATCATAGATTACGGTGTGGCAGACACACCAACAAAAGCGATACGAGAAGCCGATGGAAGCTATTGTGTTGAGATTGTGTTATCTCGAATGACATACCATTGATCGCTTTATTGTCCGATTCGTGAGTGTGACTGTGACATAGAGGTTATTTTGGTCTCGTTTTAGCGCAATATCACGTCATAAATTTTGACATATTTGCCCTCTTTCTAAGCAAATTAAGACACTAATACTGTCATGAAGCATATCGATGTTTTCGCTAATATATTCTCTTTCATGTAGAATGTTGACATTTTGTATTAATTGCTGTTATTTATAAAACAGTTCAGGATTCTTGAAAAAAATACTCTGTTTTAAATTATAATTTGCATAATTTATGTAAATTAGGTAATAATAGACAAGGATATCCCAATTATTTTATGACAATTTTCTTCCCTGTCTTACCCTAAGTCTTTATTTCCAATCTTAGGGCAGTTCTGGTGAAATATATATTCTGAATTACTTGTTTTGACATATCGACATAATATGCAAATTTATGCAAATTACTTGCTTATTTGCATAGATACAGCGTGTCTCTTTGGATGAATCTTTTTCTTTTGACTCAAGGAACATTTGTGCCAAGTGGGACATTTGTACTAAAAAATGCAGCGTTCACCCCTTTTTTTGCAGTTAACAAGTCTACTATTAGGAATATGGAAAAGGGAGGGGTAGCAAGGTATAAAGAAAGGGGATAATTTCAGCTTAACGCCAACAAGATTTATGGGGAAATCGAGAAATTAATAAGAACACAAGTTTTGGTTCAACAATAGCCCCTCCCCCGTACACGTGCATAAAACAGTCACCGGAATCACGCGTCAGAACTTTTATAAAAGAAAATGATAGCAGTTCAATTTAAAATGGCCTTGGTACTCCAATCCGATAACAATGTTTTCTTCTGAATGAGATTTAACTAATCAGAAAGTCTAACACCAGGGAAATTATTCTTTAATAAATTTAGTCTTCCGAACAATTGGTTAATTTTTACAACAAATAATATTCGAGGGGAAAGGTCATTGGTAACAAAAGCCATATGCCTCTCTTTAACCCCCCCCCCCCCTCTCCCCCTTCTCTCCCCCTCTCTTCTCTCTCTCTCTCTCTCTCAATCTCAATTTGTCAAACTTTCATCCTTTTCTGGGTATCCTATAACATGACTCTTGTTATTTCACGCATTCTTAATATTTGTGTATTTATACTGCTGCATCAGGCTGATGGAACATTTATCAGATGCCTTACATACAAAGGGGGAATAATTTTACCATGCATTTAAACTGTCCGAATCCTGATTGGAACCAAATTACCTTCGTTGAACCCATGACCCAATAGTGAAGTAATTTTTTCATATGGTTTCAAATTTGCGGAGAGAGAATGGGAAGGAGAGTGGGGTGGGGTTGTGGTGAGAAAGAGAGGAAGGGGTGAGGGGAAGGGAAAGTAAGGGTTGCACGGTTGGCAGAAAGGGGGTACCGGAGGCTTTAAATTATATGATTAGTATACAATAAAATAAATTAAAAATGAACCGAGCAATACCAGGTCATTTTTTCAAGGGACAAGATTGCCTGGGTGTTCCGTTCTTTATCACTTGAATAACAGGGGTGACATATGGTTATAATGCAAAGACATCCTGTTTTATGCTTCTTTTTGTTTTACTTCACTTTCTCCTCCTTTATTAGTTTTGTTTGTTGTATGTCGTATGGGGGACGTCGTCCTATAGCCCCAGAAGAGCCGCCTTTAAAATGAGGATGGTTGCAGAAAGAGTTGCTATCAAATTTAAAATGACCGTCAACCGATCATAAACGCGAATTTGGGACTTGCCTTCCTTTTCTCTTGAAAGTGGGGAACATCTACCCTCTAAAATCTACATTTGGGTGTGTGTGTGTGAGGGAGGGTGTGTGTGCGTGTGTGTGTTTGGACCTTTACTGGTTTCAAGAGATGGAGCTCAAGTCTACCTTTTTTTCTGCAAACCCAAATCACAGAGTAGTCAATAATGAGAACGTATTGAAAAACAACCAATTATCATTAGAATATCTTCATGTTTTTCCCCAGTGATGGCCATACGAAAACAACTCTACGTTATAAATTGCCAAATTTGCCGGGTTAAACTTTTCCCCTCCATTTTCCAATTATGACCGCACAATAAGTTTTATGAAAAGAATCCGTTTTGCGATTCTATTGCTTATAAACCTTCCCAAAAAGGACCATGTATTATTTACACAAGATGTGATGATCACAATGGGTGATCAAATTCAAGAGATCTCTTCTGCTTGAATCAAACACCTATTACTCCCCTACTGAGTTCATATATTTGCTTTCCCAAACTTTCTTAAAAGGGCGTATGATATTTGTCTTGCACACAGTGACAGGCTGTATTAGTCAGCTCTGGTGGATTTTGTGCGTGCGTGTGTGTGTGTGTGTGTGTGCGAGGGTGTGTGTGGGGGTTGGTGGGTGTGAGGGTGTGGGTGAAGGAGGATGAATGTGCATTTGTGAGTATGTGTGTGTGTGGGGGGGGGTGTGTGTGTGAGAGAGAGAGAGAGAGACAGAGGGAGCGAGTGATGGTATAAATACAATAAATATATCTGCACACATAATTCCTTAATTCCACTACACTGTACATTACAATTTAAGACACAAAGCCCGTTTTAATGATGTAAAATACACCAAAGTCTCAAGATAAATGGAAGGAATAGAAGGTACTTGAGCCAAGCCACAGCCCAGAACCAATTGAAATAAAAATGTTTACAACATGCAATAGTAGACTAAACATGCTAGAGTAGCAGAAAACAATATAAAAATGAACATAGAATATGATAATGAATGTTAAAATCACACTCTCAACTTAGAAGAGATACTTCAATTGATTGGGGCCAGGGAACCGGAAACTAACGCCCCCGCCCCAACATTTCCAGTAACCACAAGTACAAAACGTGAAAATTAGCATCAAAGTTTTATTTCATGCATGTTCAGCCCCCACCCCTCACCCCCCCCCCACACACACACACACACGTTCGTGGCTCTGATTATATAATGCTACCATGATGTAATAATTTCATCGGTATAATGCCATACATTTTTGCTAAAAACAAGATACTCCCATGTCTACATTACCATGATTACAGTGATCTCTAGAACTAAATCTCGAGGCTTAGTATTTTTTTTTCCAATGTAAACGGAAGTCTTACCTAGTATTTACCTAATGAAATAAGTGAAGTTGGCAATGTCAATTTTTAAGCAACAGAACGTGCCATTTCCTTGGATAAGAGGGTAGACCGGACTGGTACAACAAATTGATGAGAAGTTATGCCATAAAAGGGGAGTTCTAAATTTTTACTGTCTGGCATTGTCTACCAACATGCAATTCTCTCCCACACAGTTTGAAAACCAAGACTTCAGTGACCACCTTCAAGGGCAACCTGAAAACTTACCTGTATAAAAGTATTTTTTTTAGACATTGACTTTTTGTTCAGACATGTATTATATGTAAATAGTTTTTGTTGTTCTGCTCTGAAGCGCCTTGAGCATCTAATCAAGATGGAAAGTGCGCTATATAAATCTTATGTATTTATTTATTATTAAACTTTTTGACATTTTTTTAATGAAACAAGTGGAACGCCTCTGGTAGCCTCGCCTGCATTACGCGATTCAACAAAGCAGTAATGCTGACTTTGAATACAACTATTGAATAATTATTCCCCTAAACACCATTCATGTGATAAAAATACTAGTTTATTTATATCACATAATGCACTTTGACCTTGGTCATGTGACCTGAAACTTATGCAGGATGTTCAATGACACTTGATTGTTCTTCTGTCTAACTTTCCTGAACTAGATCTACAAAAACCTAGATCTAAACATACTTTCAGTTATGATGGTAATTCAGCCAATACCTCAAACATGGCCAAAGTTCGTTGACCCTAAATGACCCTTTACCTTGGTCGAGTGACCTTGAACTCCCACAGGATGTTCGGTGATACTTGATTGCTCTTATATCCAAGTTTCCTTAAAATTTCAAAATAATGATGGAAATTCAACATATGGCAAAAGTTCATTGAGCCTAAATAACATTTAGCCTTGGTCCTGTATATGCTTAAACTCGAACAGGACGTTAAATGACACACCGTTACCCGTAATTCCAAGTTTCATTAACTTGATCCATGATCCATAAACTTTCAAAGTTATAACAATCTTCAAATGTAATTGTTATTTGCTATTTGTTGAACTATACTTTAATGTTAGTGTTCTTTTTTTAGCACCAGCTAATGTGCAGAGCTGTTTAACAGAAACTTGATTTCTTTTGATAATCCCCAGGCATTAGCTGGTGTTCTTTCCCATGTTGAGTGTTTCTTTTTATTTGATCTTGTATATTGGATGTTGTATGGTGATTATTTTCAATATAATGAATTTAACTATTGTTACGAGTACCTGGAAATGAAACAAGTGGAATGCCTCTGGCCGTCTCACCTGCATCACGCGGTTCAATATAGCAGCAGTGCTGACTTTGCATACTACTCTAACTCGCACAAGATGTTCAGTGATACATGGTTACTCTTATGTCCTCTTTTTAAGAACTAGACCAATAAACTTACAGAGATATGATGGTTATTCAACAAAAAACCCCAATATGGCCAAAGTTCATTGACCTTACATGACCTTTGACCTTGATCATGTGACCTGAAACTGGAACAGGATGTTCAGTGATACTTGATTACTCTTATGTACAAGTTTCATGAATCAGATCCATAAACTTTCAAAGTTATGATGGTAATTCAACAGATACACCCAATTCGGCTAAAGTTCATTGACCTTTGACCTTGGACATGTGACCTGAAACACGCACAGGATGTTCAGTGATACTTGGTTACTCTAATGTCCAAGTTTAACGAACTAGACCAATAAACTTTCAAAGTTATGATGGTAATTCAACAGATACCCCCGATTCGGCCAAAGTTCATTGACCCTAAATGACCTTTGACCTTAATCATGAGACCTGAAACTTGCACAAAATGTTCAGTGATGCTTGATTACTATTAAGTCCAAGTTTCATGAATCAGATCCATAAACTTTCAAAGTTATGATGGGAATTCAACAGATATCCCCAATTCGGCCAAAGTTCATTGACCCTAAATGACCTTTGACCTTGATCATGTGACCTGAAACTTGCACAAAATGTTCAGTGATGCTTGATTACTATTATGTCCAAGTTTCATGAATCAGATCCATAAACTTTCAAAGTTATGATGGGAATTCAACAGATATCCCCAATTCGTCCAAAGTTCATTGACCCTAAATGACCTTTGACCTTGGTCATGTGACGTGAAACTCATGCAGGATGTTCATTGATACTTGATTAACCTTATAACCAAGTTTCATGAACTAGGTCCATATATTTTCTAAGTTATGATGACATTTCAAAAACTTAACCTCAGGTTAAGATTTCGATGTTGATTCCTCCAACATGGTCTAAGTTCATTGACCCTAAATGACCTTTGACCTTGGTCATGTGACATGAAACTCTAATAGGATGTTCAGTAATACTTGATTAACCTTATGGCCAAGTTTTATTAACTAGGTCCATATACTTTCTAAGTTATGATGTCATTTCAAAAACTTAACCTCAGGTTAAGATTTGATGTTGACGCCGCCGCCGCCGCCGCCGCCACCGCCGCCGCCGTCGCCGTCGGAAAAGCGGCGCCTATAGTCTCACTTTGCTTCGCAGGTGAGACAATAAAACAAAGTAAAATAAATGATATGTTTACACAGTCTGCTATGACACATCGATGTAGCACCAAAATATCTCATAATCGTGGACTTCAAGTTCCTAAGGTAAGAACTGAACATGGTAGAAGGGCCTTCCCTTCTATCCACTCGTACCCTTCCCCGATTGAAATGTTTTGAAAACGATATTACTGAAAGATTGATTATAATTGTATTTTTCAATCCGATCTAAATAAAAAAATCTGATATAATTCAAATAAATCCGATTTTATTTTAACTAAAAAACCGCCAACCCAGATCCACAAAATCAAGTAGTATATTCTGTCGCAACTTTCTTGTGGTTCCGTTATTATTTACCGTTTTAACACCATAATAATTACTTCTCTGATTCCAGGGGGCCGTTTCAAATAGCTGTTCGTAAGTTAATAGCGACTTTAGGAACGACTGATGAACCTTTCTTATGCGCTAGACCATCGCCAATTAATATTTTGATATATACCATTTACCACAAGGAATGATAACCAGCCGTTCTTAAAGTCGCTCATAACTTAAAAACGGCTTTGTGAAACACCCACCAGGGAGCCTATTGCAGTAAGAGATGGAAACAAACACAACTATAAACTCAAACGTAACTTGATGTTCATCCAATCAGAAACATGCATTTATGAATTAAGTTTGATTTCTATTTAGTCTCATTCAAACGCAACTCTTCCTGCAAAATGCCCCAATACTAATTTTTTTTTATTATATCCATTCTGTTTGTTTTATTATCTTCTTTTTTGTAATTTGTTAATACCAAGGTAAAGGTTGGTTTGCTCTTTAGAAAATACAAACAAAAGAAAATATTTCATGTATTCATCAGAGCCGTTTCCGATTGGGACTCAGAACAGATTCGTCTTGTATGTGGCATGGTAATTATATCACGATAGTTCTAACAAGAAAAATGCGAATTAATAGTGCGCGAAA